>NC_056684.1:9527500-9805000 GCF_018350215.1 Panthera leo
GTGCAGAGTCAAGTGGAGGGAAGGACCAGCTTATCCAGACCGGCCTCTTTGAGGGGCAGGGTCAGTGCCAGTCCTGAGGTTGGATCAGGGTGTCCCGAGCCAGCCTGTCAGGGAGCTCAGGAATAGGGGCTGGTGGATTTGTAGACACAAGGGAAAGGTTTGAGTTCTGGTTCCATCCTCTTTGGTCAGGCCCTGGGGAAGCCAGGCTGTGTGTCCCGGCCCTTAGTCCTCCTCCTGGATCCCTCACACCTGGGACAGGAGCAGCAGGTTCTGGGATGGGAGGCAGGGAGGCATGGGTCCCAGGGGCTCTGAGAGGCTGGGGCCTGGGGTGGGAGATCCCAGGCTCTGCCTCCGGCACAGGCCAGCTCTCCTTACCCAGGAGGGCTGGTGACCAGTCCCAGCTCTGAGGCTGACCCGGAAGCCTCTGCACCCCCCGGGCAGCTCTCTGGCAGCTCTGAGAAATCGGCCCTCAGGCCAGGTGCCCCCTTCAGTGCAGATCACAGAAACCCCCTCAGGAGCCAGCCCGGACCGAAAACCTAATTTGCTCTGTGACATGGCGGCTGCTGGCCTGCGTGCCGAAGGCTGTCCACAGCAGAGCGGTTTCGACTTCGCTGGGACTGCTTCTCCAGGCGAGCGGATGCTCCAGCCAGACCAGCATGGCTGGGCCTTCAAGGCCTTGACGGGGACAAGCCAGGCAGGCCCAGGTCGCATCGCCTCCTACGTCCAGGGTGTTCGGACCCCCAAAAGCCAGCCTAGATAGATGGGGGCTTCCGAGTTGTCCAGTTTTGTTCTAATCTACTCCCCCTCTGTTGGAGAGAAAAATCTGAGCGGCCCAAGTTGTTGGTCCCCTGGGGCATAAGCTTTAAGAGAATGGTGGTGCCTCCTGTCACCCCCCCCCCCCCAGTTCCTGCACTCTGGGGTGCTCACCTGTGGAGCCTGAGGGCTCCTCCCACTGGTGCTCACCCCTCCCCACGGACCTGACCAGTGGTTCATCCCCGTGCGGGAGGAGGTGGGGGCAGGCCAGGGGACATAGTGAGCCCTTTACCTCTCCAGGAGTTTCCCCCGTTCCAGGGACACATCATTCCTTGGTTCTGGCTCTTACTGGCTGCTTGACCCCGGTTACCTAACTCCCCTGAGCTCAGTGTTGCCATCTCAAACACAGGAGTGAAAATCGTGTTACTCAGAGTATTTGAAGAGGCCAAGTGAGGGGCGGGTTGAGAGTTGGCGCTTATGCGAGTCAGTGATGCAGAAGGATGGTGGCCGTGATGGTTTGGGGATGCTTTGGGCGGTGGGGGCCCTCTCCACGTCCCTGGGCTAGCCCCTTCTTCTAGAAGGGTCCATCGCCCATAGTCACGAGGCACGTTGTATGTGCACATCTGAGTGCAACAGGGGCCTTGTCCCTCCAGTCCGGCCCAGTCCGTGGCGGGGGTGCTGTCGTCAGCCCCATCTCCGGGACGAGGAAGCAGGTGCAAAGAGGCTGATTGCCCAAGATGGAGCCGGTCCTGGACGGGACCGGAACGCCACGCCTGGGCCCTACCCTCCCAGAGCCACGCTGCCTGGTGAGACTGAGCAGCTCCAGCCTGCACGTTTCCCGAACTCCTGCACGAGCAACATCTGCATCAGAGGCAGAGGGCCTTTTTAGGCTTCAGCTCTTGTCCCGCATCCCAGCCATCTCCTTTTTACGTGGCCCAGCAGCCCACCAGCCAGCCTCCCCGCAGTGCCTCTGGGGCCTGAGAGACGGCCCCTCCCGAGGCTCTGCCCTCCAAGTTGACCCTGGGTGGTTCCCGTGCCCTGCACTGCCCTGCTTCAGTTCAGCCTCGCCTGCCCTCGTCAAAGGCAGGGCGGACCTCCAGGACCAGCCCCAGTGTCCCAGCCAGATCTACATATGTGGGTGATGGCAGGCCCCCGGAGCCCGGGCTGGGTTACCCTGGGTTACTCACCGAGTGTAGATCAGCCGCGAAAGTTCTTTTTCTCTCCCACTGAGTCCCCCTGCCCCCAGCAAGCCCTTTAAAGGCACAATCCTTGCCCTCATGTCTCCTCCCCTGACCCCCACCCAGCATGTCGTGCAGGCATCCAGGCCACCAGGAGCTCATCTCTGCACAGGCATTGTTAGGCCCCAGCCACTTGGGGTGTGGGGGCGGAGGGGCCTCCAATCCCAGCTCTGGGAAAGGCTGAGCCGGTTAGTCCCCCTCGGGGCCCCACAAGGGGCTCAGTCACTGCCACCAGAGGGCAATTCAGCACATTCTGTCCTGCCTTCAAAGAAATCACCACCGAGAGGAAATCCCAGAGCGCAGACCTACACGGACAGGCCTGGTATATTGAGAAAGGTACCCAGGCAAGAGTTCAGGCCTCTTGAAACACATCAGCTCCGTCTGTCTGTCCATGCATCCATCCATGCACCTGGAGTCTTCATTGGGCTTGTGTTTACCAGGGTTGGCCCCATGCCAGGCCTGGGATCAGCACACCAGCGCCCTCCCTTGCTGCAGTCCGGCAGGGCAAACCTGTTGTGTGCGGGCAGGGTGACCATTGACGCCCTGTCTCTGCAAGGTGGAGGAGTGTCCCCTCTCACAGATGAGGAGACTAGGCCTCAGAGAAGCACCTGCCAAAATTTGGGGTGGCCCATGGCTGTCCCAGTCTGGGGGCAGCTGTGTGGGCTGGGAGGGAATTCAGGAGCCAGCCAGTGTGGCTCCCCAGTTCCTCAGCCTTTCAGGGTGCCCCTAGGTGCAGTCTTGTCTTCAGCAACAAGGGACAGCCCAGAGGGGCCCCCGTTCCCCAGGTCAGAGTCTCATGGTGTGGGTGGCTCAGAGGTTTGGTTTGGGGCAGCAGTGGGGCCCTGCCTAGAGGGGAACAGCACCCTGCCCCATCTGCCTCATGCGTCCGGAGGGTGTGGGGCAGACAGGCCCAAGGTTTAGGTTTGCCACCTTAAGAGTATCTCGGGGTCCTAGAAGCCTCATGACCCAGCTTGTCGCTTGTGACGGGCCTTCGCCAGCCCCGCTGAGGGAGCAGTCGCTGCTCTGCCTACCACCTGGGGAGTGCTGACCCCACAGAGCTCAAGTCAACCTTCTAGAAGCCTTGGCAGGGAGGGAGGGAAGGTGTACCCCACTTGAAAGAAGAAAGCCCCACGGATTCCAGTGCTGGCTTGAATTTTTAAATGTTACTTGAGTACGTGCAGACTGACAAGTAGGTAAAAGCCCCTTATGTGTGTAGTTCTTACACGGCTGTGCAGTGGACACAAGCATGCTGGCTAAATAGAACCAAAGCTCTAAAACCAAGAATGGCGTCATCATTCGTTGATGTTCTTCAGAGAGCGTCTTGCCTCTTTGCCCGTTGGCTGCAAGGACACGCAGGCTTTCTGGAGGGCTCCCCCTGCCCGTGCCAAGGGCTGGCTTATCTGTGCCTCTCCGGAGCCACCGTGACACCTGCTTCGGGCAGCTCATCATGCTGGCCAGACATCATCCGTGTCCCGGGCACAAAGGGCCTGCTTGGTTAGGGCCACCTCTGAGCCCACGGCCCTTACGGCGCTGGCCAGAGGAAGGGGCATCTGGTGTTGAAATGGTGCATGGACGAGCAGGACGCCCGAAAATCCTCCAAAGAACTCCCGGCCCCCTCCACACAGGACTCCAGAGAACCTGCTCGTAGACTACGGCCCCACCGCTGTCCCAAGGGCTTCCTCTTCCTCTGCCTGCTGGCTCCAGCCGAGGGTGTCCCTTCCTGACACACGTCCACAGCCACATCTCCATGCGAACTCGCGCAGGGTCATGCTGAGCTGTCGCAATGGGTTATGCTTTGAAGATGACCGCGCTGGCCAGCTGCTGGGTTATCTTACCTGCTCCAAGGAGGTTCTGCACAAAGCCTTCCACGTGCATTAGACCACATCATCCTCTCCAGGAGGCTGAGATCCATCCCCTCGTATTCCCCAGGAAAAGCTGAAGCTCAGAGAGAGCAGGCGCTGCATTGATTGGGAAGCTGGCGCTGGAGTGTGAGCTCGGTGGGCGCAGGGTCACCCCTCATTCACCACCGTCAGCCACCACAGCCTGTATCACGGCCCAGGTCGATGGGCTGCACAGTGAATGTCTGTCGAGGGCGTGAATGAATGTGCTGGCTGCCGCCCACAGCTGGCCCGTTCTTCTAACCACATGGCCGGTCCACCCCTGCCTGCCCCCTACTCTCTGACCAGGTCTACCCCCTCGCTGTTTCCACCTCACTGGCCTACTTTATTTCGATTTTCAAATGTGCCAGATTCCTACCTCAGGACCTTTGCACATGCCGTCCCTCCTGCCTGGACTGCTGTTTCCCCCTCTGGCAAACTCCTGTCCATCCTTCACGTCTCAGGTTAGATTATTGCCACCTTCCCATACCCTCCACCAAAATAAAGTCCTGGTTCTTATCCATAATTTTTTGTTTTTCATGCATAGCACTTCCGTCAACTTGTGATTACTGTATGCACTTATTGGTACAAGCGTGCAGTGTCTCCCACCTGGGGGATGATCCAGGAGACGGCAGCTGTATTTCTTTGCCCTCCTGTCCCCCAGGGCCTAGTGTGGCACCTGCTGGCTCGTGGGTGTGCCGGGCATGTGGTTGGAGTGGCTGAATGGACAGGTGGGTAGTTCCCCTGTTCCAGGGGGGGAGACCAGGGCTCGGGGCCGCAGTGCTGGTAAACGAGAGAGCTGCCTTCTCACACCCAGGCCTTCTGTTGTCGGGCCCCAGGCTCTAGCCCCTCACAGTGGCCTCTTGATTATCACTCTGTTCCAGGGTAGGACAGAACCATGTGGGCATGATTCATACTCTGTCTCCCTCCCTCCCTCTCTTCCTCTGCAGACTCCGTGTGTCTGTCCCCACCCCGCGGCCGCAGCCCTCACCGCCAGAGTGGCCCTGACCCTGTCTGCCACTGCAGGAAGCCCGGCCCGGCCCCACACCAGCACTTGAAGTGGCCGGAAGCTGGCCCCACCGGCTCTGGGAGCAGCATTCTCGGGGCTGTTGTGAGCTTTAGACAAGGGAAGAGAAGCTGTCTCGAGAGCCCTGTGTGTCTGCCCGAGGCCTTGGCCTCTGTGAGGTGGTTTGCAGAGGAGAGGACCTTCCAGAGGGGCGTGGACCGACCCCAGGACTCCCTCGGCCTTGGGGCAGAGACACATCCGCAGAGTCGTGTCCTGTGGCCGCAAACCCCGCTCGGGGGGCTGAGGGGAGCCCTGGGTGGGCTGGGGTGGGTGGCACCAGGCGGTCACACAGCACCGACCAAACAGCCTTTGCCTCGTCGCCCTGCTGTGACCGTAATGTCACCCAGCACGGGGTGTGTCGGGCCTCATGGAAGCCGGGTCCACCAGGACTGAGAGCAGAGCTACCTGGGAGAAATGAAGACACACTGTGTAGGGGGCAGAAACCCATAGGGTGACCTCATGGCACCTGCAGGACTTCGTTAGCAAATGGCCCCGAGACCCCCCCCCAGCGTTAAAGCAGAAACCCTTGTGCGCCCCTCCCCAGGGTGGGGCTGTGCTCTCTGTGACCTCCCCACCTTCCTCCCAGTCAGGGCAGCTGTGCCAGGTGCAGAGGGACACTCGTGCCCCATCGCAGTGGGACTCTGGGCCCCGTGTTCTGTTGGACGAGGGTGCCCTCAGGGGCTGCCCCCCTCAGAGCCTCCCGGTCCCAAGAGGTGGCAATGACCCCATCATCTCCCAGCACGACTGTGCGGGCCCTTAGACCAGGAGCAGGTGTGAGCTGGGGACCCCAGGGTCACCTTAGGGCACCCACTGTGGAGCCCACCAGCATGGAGGACAGCAGCAAGGCCCGTGACCCTCAGCGTCCAGCTGGCCGGTTTGCTCCCTGAGCTGCAAAAGGCAAGTGTGGTCCCCGAGAGAACTGCCAGTCCTTCGCTCATTTCTCCACCTCCCCAGCCACTGGGTCCCTCACCGGCACATCCCCAGTATCTGGGGTTCTGGAGGGGTCAGCTTGCACCTGGTGTTCGGGCTTCTGGCTCATCCCTTGCCGGTCCCCGGGGCACCACCGGAGGGGGAAGGGGCCTGCACCAACCTGTGGCTTCCCCGGCCGCCTGCCAGCTGCCTGCTGTTCACTCGGTGCTACTTGGCCGGTTCAGGACTGGGGCCCCGGAGCGGGCTGAACTGGTGGTGGGGCCACATCACAAAGCACTTGCTGTGTGTGGTCTCGCCCTGCCCCCTCACAGGACCTCTGTGCTGCCGCTGGGCCTGTGGGCATCTCTCGGGGAGGGACCTCGGGGGCTAGGTTGCCCCCCACCCCGGAGCACCGGGCACTGGGCATCATCGATCGGCTGCCACCTGGGGAAAAGCTGGAAGCGGAGTGTGTTCCCGGGTCCCTTGGAGGCCGCAGACCCTTCCACAGCAGAGGCTGGCCTCCTTTGCTCCGGGAGGCAGCTCCACCAGGGAGGCCGGGAAGGCGGGTGGCGGGGAAGCCGCCCGCCGGAGGCCCCGGGCTGCAGGACGGCCAAGGTGGAGTGACCACACTTCGCGCACAGCACAGCGGGCCTTGCAGTGGTGTGTCCCCCGAGTTGTGTTCCTTCTGTTTCTAACTTAATAAAAGAGCTGAGAAAAATCTTGAAATCTTGCTTCTTCCCCTGGGTGCTGGGACCAGTCTTCGGACCCAAGGCGCGGGCAGACTTGGATTTTGCCCCACTAGCCGGGGCTCGAAGTTACCCCCCACTCACTGGCGTCTCCCCCTCTGGTGAGTTGGGGGGTGCGGAGACCCCCTCCCCAGGGACCCTCCGGCACCCAGATGAGAGGTTCCTTTCCTCGGATTATTTCAGCAGCAGAATCCAGATTGCTTTCCTGAAAAGCCCCTGTGAGGGGAACTCTAAATGCACTCATCTCTGTGAGCCCCGGTCGAGGGGTAGGGTGGTGTCATCGCCCCAGGGACCAGCATTACTTAGCCCAAGGTGGCTTCTCTGACGCTCCCGTCCCCTGATGTCCCTTTATGAGCCTTCACGGCACATGTGAACGAAGGGACAGGGCAGTGGGTGCTCGGAACCTCGGCGGTGTGCAGGCCCCCAGAACCCAAACTGACCTTTAATGGCATGAAGAGCTGATTCAGATGCCCCAGGAGTGTCACAACTCATTTCTCACCAGGTTCAACGAGCATCACTTGAACTAGTGAGTCGATCTCAAAAAGATGGCACACTTAGAACAGCTGAGCAGAGACGCCCTCCCTGCTGCCTCCACGGCCCCCAGGCACAGCCCTGGGAGGGCCACCCAGCCCTCATACTGCCCACTCCTGCCCCGGTGGTGCAATGACAGCCAGCCACCTTGCAGGCATGAGACCCAGACAGTGGCCATCAGAAGGGGGTGGGACGGCCTCCTAATGGGCCGCAGGACAGCCCGCACAGATGGTAAGTAAAGGTGTATTTCGCATTTATGCAGCCTCCGTGTGAGTGTAAGCGAGCCCAGGCCAGGGTAGCTCCACAGGGTTGGTCCCCAGCCGTCTCCTATCCTGTTGCTCTGGCAGCTTGCGTGCAAGGCTTCCATCTCCTGGCCCAACATGGCTACCCGGTTCCTGCCATCTCCTCTGCATTCCAGCTGGTAGGAAGGGAAGAAGAGGACGTTGGACCAGCAAGCCTCTTTAAGGGCACGCCCCAAAACTTGCACACATAACCTTTGCGCATTCCCAAGGGAGGCGGGACACGCCAGCTACAACTCCAGCGGGTGTCTAAATCAAGGAGCGGTGGATACTGAAGGCCAAGGAAGGAAGGAGCCTGCCTAAGCCGACCTGCCTCCCGTTCTCTGGAGCTGCGGACGTGGGACATGCGGGCCTTTTCCAGAGCCTGGCCCCATGTGCGTGCCAGCCTCTGTGTTGCCGCTGACCAGCGCTTTGCATAATTGCCTCCTTTAATTCGCACAGTGACCCCAGAGATGGGCATTCTTGTCCGCTTCCTGCTGGTGAGGAACCAGGCAAGAGGTTGAAGCTCCTCCCCACGGGCTCACACCGGTAGCGGCAGGGGGCAGAACCAGCTGGCTGTGGGTCTGTGTGTGTGTGTGTCCCCAATTCAGTGATGGCAGGGCTAATGGAATTGAGGTCAGGTTCTGTAAAGCACTAAATACCACACTGGGCACCCGGAGAGCCTGGCTGCAGTGAGAATGGCTGCCATCCTCCCAGTGGTGGATGTGGGATTTGCACCCAGTCTCTGGCCAGCACACCCAATTGCATTGGTTCCTTGGACACCCAGGGGCCAGACCGTGTCTGGGAGGGAGCTTTGGGGAGGGGAGCCCATCAGTGATGGAGTAAGAAGTCCTTGGGAACCTCGTCTCAAGGTGACTGTCAGAGCATTTATGTTGTAGTTCCTGATGTGGAAAAGTGGACAGGAAGGCCACGGGAAGCACTGTCAGCCTCCCCGGGGCCAGGAATGGTGGCCAATTATCCCTCCTCCCAGAGCGGGAGCCGATGAGGGGCAAGCCCAGACCACCAACCCCAACGCCATGTGGAGACCATCCCTGTTCAACACCCAAGGCTGTATGTAAATCCTGCTGGGGAAAGAAGGAGCCTTGCAAGCAGCAATTATCTTTAATGAGGCAGCTCAGAAAGAGCTCTTCTGGGTTGTCAGTAGGTGGGTATTTTGTGCAGTAAGAAACAAAGTCCATCGTCCCAGCCCCTGCCCCACAGGAGGGGGAACAGTCTTCTGCAACAACACAGGTGGCCTTGGAGGTGGCCGGCTTCCCCAGCGTGGTGCCCCACCTGACCTTCCAGCCTCTGGCCACACAGCACCTGCTGGCCTTGTGCCCTGCCCCAGAGGCAGGTGTGCCCGGGGCCGATTTCCAGCGGGGACAGCAAGCTGCTCTGGCTTTTCATGTGCTTGGTTGCCACCTTGGGCTGTGGGCTTGGGTTTGGACAGAAGCTGTCAACCTGGGATTCAGGATCGAATTTGGGTCTGCACGCTTGAATGGGGAAAAAATTAACACCCTTAACTTTAAGAATCTCTTAATGACAACACTTTCTTCAACTGGGAACGTAGGGAAACACCCCACTGGTATCAGCAGCCTCCATGACTCTCTCTGGATGTTTTCATGGCATTACAGTCATAAATACCTTGAAGTTACACACACTCATGACTGTGTGTCCAAATTATAGTAATTCTTTGGCCACCAGATCACGTTACTAATGTGTGAGTAGAGAAGCATGGACGTAAAAGTACAGATTATAAATTTGGTTTCTAAAATATTTCATAGGTGTTCCAGGCAGAACCGTGTCCCCAGCTCCTATGTTGAAGTCCTCACCAACCCCCAGTGCCTTAGATAGTAGCCATTTTGGAAAGAGGGTCTTTGCAGATGTGATCAGTTAAGGTGAGGTCATAGCAGAGTAGGGTGGGCCCCTACCCCAATCTGACTGGTGTCCTTAGAGGGCAGATGTGGACACAGACCCACACATGGGGAATGTTGAAGCTATACCCCACAGGCCAGGGCACTATCAGAAGACAGCAGAGGGGCACCCGGGCAACTCAGTCGGTTAAGCCTCCAACTTCTGCTCAGGTCATGATCTCGCAGTTCGTGGGTTCAAGCCCCGCGTCGGACTCTGTCCTGACAGCTCGGAGCCTGGAGCCTGCTTCGGATTCTGTGTCTCCCTCTCTCTCTGCCTTCCCCCGCTCATGCTCTGTCTCTGTCTCTCTCCCTCAAAAATAAATCAACAACAACAACAAAATCAAAAAAACGAAAAAACATAGGAGAGGGGCCCAGGACGGACTCTTCCCTAGTGTGACAACAGCACGGGCCTGCCGACACCTTGATCCTGGACTTGCCTCCAGAACTTCAAGGCCGCACATTTCTGTGGCTCAAGCAGTCCTTGCAAACTAATGCAATAGGTTTCCCCCTTAGCTTGCATGTTACCACTTACCTACTTACCACCATTCCTCTGAGGAGTCCACAGGCTTCACCCGCTGACGCGGGGCTGGAGCACCGACAAGGTTAGGGTTGGAAGCCCTGACCTAGGGTGAGCCGAGGGGTGCTGGGTCCTGTCCAGACAGGCTGCCATGCCTCTCTGCTCACTGGAGGTACCCCAGCAAGGACTGCAGTCCTGCGGGGTGCCCTCAGCCCAGGACCCACGCTTAGCACAGTAACCTCATGCCTTCCTGGTGTCCAGATCCGGGAGGGAGCCAAGCTGTCAGCCCAGAGCCCGACTCAGGACTCGAACTCACACACCATGAGATCATGACCTGAGCCAAAATCAAGAGTCAGACGCTTAGCCACCTGAGCCACCCAGGCGCCCCCCACCCCCCAAATGTTTTTCTTTCATTATTTTTGTGTTAATGTTTATTCATTTTTGAGAGACGGAGACAGAGTGCGAGCAGGGAAGGGGCAGAGAGAGCGGGAGACAGAGAATCTGAAGCAGGCTCCAGGCTCTGAGCCGTCAGCAACAGAGCCCGACATGGGGCTCGAACCCACGAACCACAAGACCGTGACCAGAGCCAAAGTCAGATGCTCAACCGACTGAGCCACCTGGGCGCCCCCCAAATGACTTTTAAGGTCAGGGTGCAGTGTAGTTTTAATGGAAAAGACACAGGCTTAAGGTCAAAGGGCAGGGTCTTCGCCAGCTGACACTCTGGTTTCAGAGCCAAGCAGATCCCGATTACAACCTGCCTTGTGCAAGGTATTCTCGGACTTGGCTCACCTGAGCCACCCACCTGGAAGCACAGTTGGGGGGCTTAAACAGAAACACGGGGATTTCTTTCTTGCCTTATGGGAGAGATCTGCGAGTGAGGAGGAAGGAGTGAGCCAGCCGCTCCCCCTCCAGAACGGTCTCCGCCTCGGGCTCCGAGGGGGACGTGGGATGCAGCCATGGGGGAGCGCGCTTGTCCCTGGTCCCCAAGCTCTCCAGGACGTGTTTTCCCGTGTAGGCCCGCAGAGGTCATTGCCTGCAGATGGAAGCTGAGTGGGACAGAGTGGAGGCCTCTGCACGGAGGGCCGGGTGCAGACGTCCACCGGGAGAATCTGGGGTTTGATGGAGAGCCTGGCGAGTTTGTACCCTGGTTTGCCTGGGGCTGAGGGGCTCCCAGGATGTGGGAAAGTGACATACAGACCAGGACAGGGGCTCACCCCACCTGTGTCCCCTCTGCTGGCCCCCTGGGCTGAGGGGGCCTGGCTCTGGAGCTGGCCTGGACGTCGCGGCTGGAGGCTGGCAGCGATTCAGGGGAGCATGACTAGGCCTCACCTCCCATGCCCCCCCCCCCCCAGTACATACCGGCAGCATGTCATGGGCAAACCCCAGAACCTTTCAGATCTCACACCTATAAAGAGGGCCGGCCATGCCCTCACGGGGTTAATGACACAGGCTGGTATTTGCAAAAGCTCCCAGGGTGACAGGCCCCTGCAGAAGGGCACTCAGTCCCTGCTTCATTGAGTTGAATTGGGGAGGATTGGACTGCCTTCCCGGCCAATTACTTCATCTAATTTATGGCCCAGCAGCTTTGTGCCAGGCACAGGGCTCCATGCTGGTGGCTGCCGTCCCCCCAGGGTCCAGCAACCCAGCCCTCCCGGTGGGTGACAAGGCCCCACAAGCTCTCACCCCATCTCTGCTGCCCCAGTCAGGGTGGTCTGCAGACAGACTCATCGCTGTACCCAACCCCCCCCACCCCTCAGCCCCATGAGCACCCAGGGCTGCCTCCCAAGCAGTGCAGCCTGGGCAGGGGAACAGGGAAGGTGGGAGCAAGAGACAGGCTCCCCCCTCACTCCCCCACCCTGTCCGCTGGGATGAGCTCTGCTGGGACAACAGACCCTCATCCAGACACTGGCTCTGAAGACAAAGCATGCTCTGAGATTTCGCACAGTACGACAGCTCATTTCAACTCCGTAAGAACTTTATGGGTTTTTTAAATTTGTTTGTTTGTTTGCTTATGTTTATTTTTGACAGAGAGAGATTAAGCACAAGCAAGGGAGGGGCAGAGAAAGAGAGGGACAGAGGATCCAAGGCAGGGTCCGTGCTGACAGCACCAATGGGGGGCTCGAACTCATGAACTGTCAGATCATGACCTGAGCCAAAGTCAGGAGTCAGATGCTTAACCGACTGACTCTCCCAGGTGCCCCCAACTCCATAAGAACTTGAGAAGGTAACTCTGCCCTCTGTCTGCTTTGGAGAGTGGATGCTGGTGCTCTGTGTCACATCTCTGGGCTCCTCCTATGGCCTTGTCACAGACTGGGGGCAGGACACTGTGGTCTCTCTTGCTGTCCACCTCCCCGCTTCTCAGGGAAAGAAGCGACATGTGAACCTGACAGGTGAAATGTTACCAAGAAACGCAGCTGCTGAGGTTGGGCTGTGAGGCTGTGCCCTGGCGGAGGGACCCGCTCGGGCTGTCGGCTTCATTCTGCCCTCCACGCTGGTGGGTGGCACGCCATTGGCTGCTGTTTTCTAACTCACACTGTTGCTCCCTGTAGGCCAGCACCGTTCTTGCCGCATCTGTGCCTTCCCAGAGGTCTGAGCTGTGCTCAGGTCAGCATGCCTTGTCCCCAGGAGCTGAGCCCCCAGGTTGCACAGGGCAGGGTGGTGGGGACACACTGGGAGTCAGGCCAGCTGGGATCCAGCCCTCCTTGTACCCAGTGACCGTCCTCGGGAACGTCGCTTTGCTCCTCTAGCTCAGTTCCTCATTGGCTATGAAAGTGGGGGAGGGGCAGAATATTGATTGTCTAAAGGATTAAGCTGAATCTGGTAGATAAAGAAGTTACTAGGCTTCCTTCAACAACGTCCCTTTCCTTTGCTCATATAAGGTTGAAACTGAGTAATTTGTGCATGTTAGAAGAGAAATTAACTAGAAAGAGAAAGTATTCCGGATTCCCTGAAGAGTCACAGGAAACTCCATTAGCAATACCCATTTCCCTTTTAGCCCTGGCTGCCAGGAAACCCAGGGCTGACTGCACGTGTCAGCACAGAGGCTAGGATTTCCCTCCTCCGGGCACTCTGGGCGCATCCTCTTCCTTCTGCCCAGATATTCATTTCATGAGCCCCCTGTGGAAATGGTCAGTGCAACCACAGGACCTCAGCTTCTGAATGCAAAGTGCACGGAGTCATAAGAAACTTGCTGGGGCTTCTTCATCTTGAGACCTTCCTCCCTGGGAAGCTGGCTGCATCCGGAAAGAGTGATTCCCTGTGCTGTCCGCAGGGACGGCCCCCCTCCAGGTCCAGGCCTGTGTCTGGTGGCTAGTAGAAGAGGGCTCTGGTCCGACACAGCTTTGCCCAGAGTCCGCCAAGCATCGAGGGGCCAGCAGCTCACTCGGGGGGGATCTTCCCCCAGGAGACCTAGGCCATCTCTGGGTGCGAGCACAGCTCCCCCAGGCCTGTCAGAGCAGGAGCCCCGGCAGGCAACCGAGGAGGCGTTTTTCCCTCTCCAGGTGAGGGAGAAAGGGCAGAAGTCTCCCATCCCCCTTGGGAGCAGTGCCTGCTGCAAGGTCCCCAACGCTGGGGGAGGCATCACAGTGGACACAAGCTGGGACAGTGGCAGGACCCCTGTGCACACACTCTCTCCCCAAGACTCAGCCTTGCTGGACCTCCTTTACCACCCTCCCCGATGGGCTGTCCGTTCACTGCACAAGAGAGAAACACCTGTCCGCTCCTGGGACCATTCTGCCGTGGCACCCACAGTGCAGAAACCTCAGGGCCAACGAAGGCATGTGCTGAGAACAGGCAGCACCGTGGGGGAGGTTGACAGCAAAGTATAGGGTGACCCAAGAGTATTGCACTGACCGATGCAGAGCAGGGCTCCACATCTGTGTGTCCTCCTGTGCAGACATCCATCCATCCATCCGTCCCGCTTACCTCCCTACCTACCAATCTGTCCAGTTCTCAGCTTGAATCACAATTCAAAACCAACAGTTGTCCCTGTGCTGACAATTGGATTTAAACTTAAAAAACAAAAAAGATATGTATATTTTCTGGTGGAGATGAATTCTGAATTGGCCAATTTGCCAACAAGGGCTGGCTTGGCTAATTAGGTTACACAGTAGGCATTTTGTGTACATTGAACAAGTTAGAGCTTCATCCTTAAATCTGTTTAAGGCAGGTAAACAGTTTGTCCCAAATCATACACTTTGTATCTGTTAAGCTTGCGATACTACTTTAGAGATCAGCTTTTTTTTTTTTTTTTTTTTTTTTAGTTCATTAATTTGTTTTGAGAAAGAGTGAGCAAGAGGAGGGGCAGAGAGAGAGGGAGAGGGAGAATCCCGACCAGACTCCACACCCTCAGCACAGAGCCTGATGCAGGCCTCAAACTCACACACCATGAGATCCTGACCGAAACCAAGAGTCAGATGCCCAACCAGCTGAACCACCCCAGGTGCCCTGGGATCAGCTTAAAAATGCAAGACGTAGAGGCGCCTGGGTGGCTCAGTCGGTTAAGCGTCTGACTTCAGGTCAGGTCATGATCTCATGGTTTATGAGTTTGAGCCCCGTGTCGGAGTCTGTGCTGACAGCTCAGAGCCTGGAGCCTGCTTCCGATTCTGTGTCTCCCTCCCTCTCTCTCTGCCCCTCGCCACTTGCTCTCTCTCAAAAATAAATAAAACATTAAAAAAAATTGTTTTAATGCAAGAGGTAGAGGAGTGCTCTAGATTATTTTGAGTGGGGGGGACACCTGGCTGGCTCAGTCTGTGGAGCATGTGACTCTTGATCTTGGGGGCATAGAGCTTACTTAAAAACAAAAACATGCTGAGCATGTAAAATTATTTTAGTGGGACATGTGACTAAGAAGTCTGATGATCACTACCAGGCCCTGGCCAGCGCTAGGCTGGGACTCAGGCGATTTCTTCTGTCCCTCGGGGCCTGTGTGAGGCCCACACCACACTGGGGGGGGGGGGGGGGGGGGGGGGGCGGGGAAGGGGGTGTATACAGGCCCACCACGACACAAGACCTACTCGGTACTGGGTGCCACCCCGGGGCGGTAAGAGGAGGCAGGAAGGCCAGCAACAAGCAGCTGGCCGGGGCTGGTTCCCACGGGCTCCCTGCCAGGCGGAAGACTGGCCTGCTGAGTGCTGCAGGCTCCTTCCAGAGGAGGCCAGGCCGGGGGTTGGGGGTGGGGTAGCATGGAAGTCTGTCCCAGCTCAGGTTAGAAAGGGGAGCCCTGAAGCCCACAGGAACACATTAACTACATTCCTGAACGTAAACTGTTATGTGGCCATTAAACAGAGTAATTTAATGACTTGGAAAGTTGCTCATGCTATATCACCATGTGGAAAAAAGGAAGGATCATCCTGATTCGTAAAGTAAACCGTGTGTGTTCATAAAGGAGAGATTGGAGGGACATACCATGTTGTGAATGGGATTTATTTCTAGATGCTCGCTATAGGTGATTTTTAGAAACAGCTTTATGGAGGTGTGATCGATGTATAACAAATTGCACATATTTAAATTGTACAGTTTTAGGGGCGCCTGGTTGGCTCAGTCGGTTAAGTGTCTGACTTTAGCTCAGGTCGTGATCTCACAGTTTGTGGGTTCAAGCCTCGTGTCGGTCTCTGAGCTGACAGCTCGGAGCCTAGAGCCTGCTTCAGATTCTGTGTCTCTCTCTGCCCATCTGTGCTCTGTCTCTGTCTCTCAAAAATAAATAAACGTTAGGGGCGCCTGGGTGGCTGAGTCGGTTAAGCGTCTGACTTCGGCTCAGGTCATGATCTCACGGTCCGTGAGTTCAAGCCCCGCGTCAGGCTCTGTGCTGACAGCTCGGAGCCTGGAGCTCACTTCGGATTCTGTGTCTCCCTCTCTCTGACCCTCCCCTGTTCATGCTCTGTCTCTCCCTGTCTCAAAAATAAATAAACGTTAAAAAAAAATTTTAAAAAAAAAACGTTAAAAAAAAATTTTTTTTAATTGTACAGTTTTAGGGGCACCTGTGTGGCCCAGTCAGTTAAGCATCTGACTCTTGGTTTTGGCTCAGGTCATTATCTCATTGTTCGTGAGTTCAAGCCCCTCATTGGGCTCTGTGCTGATAGTGTGGAGCCTGCTTGGGATCCTCTCTCTCTCCCTCCCTCTTTCTTCCCCTCCTGCTCTTGCCCTCTGCCTCTCTAAAATAAATAAATAAACTAAAAAAAAAAAAAAAAAACACCTTGAATTTCCTTGGTTTACAAAAGTACATAAATTGTGCAGTTTTATACATTTTTTTCATCACAATAAGTGCCCTCCTTAATCTCCATTCCATTAGGCCCATTTCCCGACCCACCACCCCTCTGGTAACTAGCAGTGTGTTCTGTATAGTGAGAGTCTGTTTCTTGGTTTGCCCCCACCTCTTTAATTTTTTTAAGTGAACTCTCCCCCCAATGTGGGGCTCAAACTCATAACCCTGAGATCATGAGTCACATGCTCTACTGACTGAGCCAGCCAGGAGCCCCTGTACCACATTTTCCTTATCCATTCATCTCTCAATGGACACTTGGGCTGCTTCCTTAGTTTGGCTGTTGTAAATAATGCTGCAATAAACATAGGGTTGCGGGTATCCCTTTGAATTAGTGTTTTACTTATTTGTTTGTTTATTTGATAAATACCCAATAGTGCTATTACAGGATCGTAGGGTACTTATATTTTTAATTTTCTGAGGAGCCTCCATACTGTTTTCCCCAGTGCATTCCCACCAACGGTGCAAGAGCGTCCCTTTTTCTCCACATCCTCGCCAACACCTGCTGTTTCTTGTGTGTTTTTATTGTAGCCATTCTGACTGACAGGCATGAGGTGCTCTCTCCTGGTTTTGATTTGCATTTCCCTGATGCTGAGTGATACTGAGCATTTTTTCACGTTTGTTGGTCTTCTTTGGAGAAATGTTGGGTCATTCCTTCTGCGCATTTTTTAATTGGGTTGTTTTTTTGGGGTGTTGTGTAAGTTCTTTATAGATTTTGGATACTAACCTTTTATCTGATAAGTGATTTGCAAATATCCTCTCCCATTCCATTGGTTGCCTTTTAGTTTTGTTAATTGTTTCCTTTGCTGTACAGAAGCTTTTTATCTTTTTTTTTTTTTTTTAATGTTTATTTTTGAGAGGGAGAGAGAGAGACAGAGCACAAGCAGGGAAGGGGTAGAAAGAGAGGGAGACATAGAATCCAAAGCAGGCTCCAGGCTCTGAGCTGTCAGCACAGAGTCCCATGTGGGGCTTGAACTCCCAAACCACGAAATCATGACCTGAGCCAAAGTCGGACAGTTAACCGACTGAGCCACCAGGCACCCCCAGAAGCTTTTTATCTTGATGAAATCCCAATAGTTTGTTTTTGCTTTTGTCTCTCTTGCCTCAGGAGACATATCTAGAAAAAAGTTGCTTCGGTTGCCGCCTGGGGAGATTACAGCCTGTGTTCTCTTCAAGGATTTTTATGGTTTCACATCTCACGTTTTAGGTCTTTAATCCATTTTGAGTTTATTTTTGTGTATGGTGTAAGAAAGTGGTCCAGGTTCATTCTTTTGCATGTAGCTGCCCAGTTTTCTCAGAACCATTTGTTGAAAAGACTTTTTCCCATTTCATATTCTTTCCTGCTTCGGTGAAGCTTAATTGACCATACAGTTTTAAACAGTTTGACGTATGGGGGCGCCTGGGTGACTCAGTCGGTTAAGCGTCCGACTTCGGCTTAGGTCATGATCTCACGGTTCATGAGTTCGAGCCCTGTGTTGGGCTCTGTGCTGACAGCTCAGAGCCCGGAGCCTGCTTCAGATTCTGTGCCTCCCTCTTTCTCTGCCCCTCCTCCGCACTCTCTCTCTCTCTCTCTCAAAAATAAACATTAAAAAAATTTTTTTGATGTATGTGTACACCCATGAAATGTCACAGTCACTGTGGTGATATAGCCATCACCCAAGAAAGCTTCCTCGCCACATGGTTAATATACAGAACAGCTTTATTGAGCTAGAACTCACATACTTACAATTCACACATACTTACAATTCACCCACATAAGGGTATAATTCAGTGGTTTTTGGTAGGTTCACAGTCATGCGTGCAGCACCACAGTCTATTTTAGAATCTTTTCATTCCCCTCCAAAGAAACCCCATACCCATTAACAGCCGCTCCCCACGGCCTACAGGTGCCCCAGCCCTGAGTTCTTTAAAGAGGATTCCAAGTCCATCTGTACTTTCTGCTTAAATTCCCTCCAGCTGGTCTCAACCCAGGCCCTGTGGGCAAAGCATTGTGTGATAGGGGCAGAAACTCCCCCGCAAGCAATAGGAACTGTCAGCTGTGTGGCTGACCCCAAGACAGGGAGAGACCAGCCCTTTACTGTCGACCTGCATATTCTTGCCGACCTTGTGTCACATTCTTATATAAACCTGGAAGTGGGGCACCTGGGTGGCTCAATCGGTTAAGCGTCTGACTTCAGCAGCTCAGGTCATTGCACTCAGTTTCTGGGTTTGAGCCCCGCATTGGGCTCTGTGCTGACAGCTCAGAGCCTGGAGCTTTGAATTTTTTTTTTTTTAATGTTTATTTATTTTTGAGTCAGAGAGAGACAGAGCATGAACGGGGGAGGGTCAGAGAGAGAGGGAGACACAGAATCTGAAGCAGGCTCCAGTCTCTGAGTTGTCAGCGCAGAGCCCAACGCGGGGCTCGAACTCACGGACCGTGAGATCGTGACCTGAGCCGAAGTCGGATGCTTAACTGACTGAGCTACCCAGGCGCCCCTAGAGCTTTGGATTCTGTGTCTCCCTCTCTCTGCCTCCCACCTCAAAAAAATAAATAAACATTAAAAAAACAAAAAAAACGTTTAAACCTGGAAGTATCTTCAGCACTTAGGGGACAGTCTTTGAGACACTAGTCCACTGTCTTCCTGGTGTTGGCCTCCCTGAAATAAAATCCTTTCCTGTTTTGCCACCGCTCATTTATCTGCCTTTGAATTCTGTCAGCAGCATGCGGCCAAACTTGGTGTTTTGGGGAGCCCCGGAGCCAACACCCCTGCGCCCTGGCTCCACAGTGACCCATCTACCTCCTGTCTATGCATTTGCCTATTCTGGACATTTCATATACGTGGACTAGACCATATGCGCTTCCTTTGTGACTGGCGTCTTTGACTTTGTGTTCAAGGTTCATCCATGTTGTATCGGTTCTGATGGTTAAGTATTTGAGGAGGTGTCCGAATGCTTCCCAAAGCAGCTGCACCATCGTGTGTTTCCATGAGCTGTGTATGGGGGTCTAATTTCTCTTTATCTTCACCAACATTTGTTATGATCTTTTTTTTTAAAATTTATTTTTGAGAGAGAGGTGGGGGGAGGGGCAGAAAGACAGGGAGAGAGAATTCCAAGCAGGCTCTGTGCTGTCAGCAGGAAGCCTGCCTTCAGGGCTCCATTTCAGGAACCATGAGATCCTGACCTGAGCAGAAACCAAGGTCAGGCACTTAACAGACTGAGCCACCCAGGAGCCCCTGTTATAATCTTTTTAAATGTATAGCCCCTCAGGGAATACGAATTTGTATCTCATTGCTGGGCGGGGGAGGGGCAGGTGGGGGAGGGTTTGATTTGCCTTCTCTGACAGCTAATGATGTAAACATTGTTTCAAGTGCTTATTGGCCATTCATATATTTTCTTTGGAGAAATGTCTTCAGATGCTTTGCCCATTTTTAAAATTTTATCAAGTCATAAGTGAGTATTCTTTATATATTCTAGTACAACTCCTTTATCAAATAAATGATTTACAAATATTTTCTCCCTGTTTGTAGGCTTTTTACTTTCTTGATGGTATGTTTTAAAACACAAAAGTTTTAAGATTTGATAAAGGTTAATTTATGCATGGTGACAATGTGATTTATTATAAGAAATATATATTTGGTCTCACAGATTCCCACACTTGGGATTCTGGTGTTGAGACTGATAAAGGTGTCCTTTGTTATGGTGATGAGGTGACTTTTGGAAAGCCCTTAAGGGTGAGGGCTGGTTGCCAGGGGCTCCAGCCACGTGTTTAGAGCTGGAACTTCCAAACCCACCCATGACCTCCAGAGACAGGCTGGGGCTGGAGGTGCAAACTGCCAGTGATCACCGACCTAATCAGTCATGCCTATGTAATGAAGCCTCCTTAAAAACCTAAGAGACAGGGTTCTGAGGCTTGCCAGCCAGTGAACACATGAAGGTTTGGGGAGAGTGGCGGCCCTAGAGAGGCCCCAGTTTTTGCCCCATGCATCTCTTCCAACTGGCTGGTTGCTGCATTATATCCTTTTATAATGAGCCAGTGACCAAGTGAGTAAAATGCGTCTCTGAGTTCTGTGAGCCGCTGTAGTAAATTAATTGAACCGAAGGAGGGGGTTGTGGCAATCTGATTCAGAGCCAGCCGGTCAGGAGCACAGGTGACACTTGGGCTTGTGACCGGCATCCCTTTGGATGTCGGGGACAGACTTGCGAGACTGAGCCCTTAACCCGTGGGATCGGATGCTGTCTCCAGGTAGAGAGCGTCAGGATTGAGTTCAATGCTCCAACACTGACCTGGTGTCTGAGCGTCACTGGTGTTTTGGTGTGGAGAACCCCGCCCCCAAACACGCATGCCCTTTGGAATCGGTCTTTGAACTATTCAGATGGTGTCAGAGAAGTGGGATTTGCTAGCTGGGCCCTGGCTCCCAGAAGCAGTGGTTTGGGAAGAGAAAAGAAGAAGGCATTCCTGGGTGGCCACATGGTCACCCTGGGAGTGGAGCTGCAGGCATGTGGCCCCAGCTACTAAAGGCAAAGTTACCAGTGGAATTCGGAGATGAATCCCATCTTGGGTATGTGTGTGCGTGTCACTGGATGCATCGGGAAATGCAGACTAGTAAGAGAAAGGCAAAGTAGTGTTCCCCTGGGTTCTTGTTACCTATAACAGCTACCCTAAACACAAGAGGATGCCAGGTCCGGCCTTGATTCTGGAGCAAGCTGGGATTTCCTGGGGGTCTGAGCCTGGGCCATGAGTCTCAAAGCCACTCCCGAGGGGAAAGTACACAGGACAACAGAAAATACCTCTAAGACCTTGGGTCACGGAGAAAGTAGTTGAATCAGAGAGTATAGTAGGAGGACCCGTCTCCTTTTGTGGACCCATCTCATCAGCCTCCTGGGAGCCTTTACCAAAGCGGACCCGGAGAGTAGCCTGTGTGGGGGCGGGAGGTGTCTGGCCATGAAGGCGGCAGGGTGGAGAGCAGGTTTGGATTGATGCAGGACCCAGGGCTCTCTGGGGACAAGCACAGAGGGCTGTGTGTGGTGCAGACACTCAGGAGGGTGTTCTCGAGGGGAGGGCCAGCCTGTAAATCATGTTTACCCTGAGACGGAGGGACTAGCCATCTCCCCATAAGTGTGAGTGCAAAACCGAAAAACAGTTCCGGAAGCTGTATCAAATTTGCTGTCTTAGCTTCTTCCCCTCTGGGGTCTTACAGATGCTAATAAAAACGTCAGGTTGATTAACATTTATGTCCAATAAACTTGTATTACTTTGAAATGCGAAAAAAGGTGGATGTTATCAAATAGCCCTGCATGTTACTCATAAAAGCAAAAATTTGGAAATACCTAAGTTCCCCAAACGATGTATCTGTAAAGTAGAATATTAAGCACCTGACGTTCATGGGAAATGAGGCAAGTAGGCTACAGCTGTCTATATAGAACATGACCTTAATTTTACTAAAAGCAACCACAGAAATCCCACACACACAGAGAACCTTGGGGATCTTAGTGAAATGTTAAGGGATGGTTGATTTGGGGGTGATGGGATTACAGGTGTTTTAAAAGCGTTTTAAGGGGCGCCTGGGTGGCGCAGTCGGTTAAGCGTCCGACTTCAGCCAGGTCACGATCTCGCGGCCCGTGAGTTCGAGCCCCGCGTCAGGCTCTGGGCTGACGGCTCGGAGCCTGGAGCCTGCTTCAGATTCTGTGTCTCCCTCTCTCTCTGCCCCTCCCCCGTTCATGCTCTGTCTCTCTCTGTCCCAAAAATAAATAAAAAACGTTGAAAAAAAAAATTAAAAAAAAAAAAAAAAGGCGTTTTAAAAATACATCTCAGTATGGAGGCGCCTGGGTGGCTCAGTTGGTTGAGCGTCTGACACTTGATTGCGGCTCGGGCCATGATCTCACGGTTCTCGAGTTCGAGCCCCACGTCGGGCTCTGTGCTGACAGCCGGAGCCTGCTTGGGATTCGCTCTCTCTCTCTCTCTCTCTCTCTCTCAAAATAAATAAACAGTAAAAAAATAAATTCCCAGGATTTCCCTATATTCTTTAGGGGCTGTGAATTACAGTACTAGCATACTAGCCCCCCACAGGTATCACCTCCGGGTTAAGACCGCGTGGCTGTGGAGGAGAGGCTAATGGTAGCCCGGGGGAGGGGAGGCGGTAGCTGGGCCAGCGCACGAATCACCTGGAGGCGCTAAAGGGTCCTGGTGGGCTCGCCGCAGGTGTGGCCTGGGCGCCACCAGGTGATTCTAGGATGTGGCCGGCCTCCCACCGGGTTCCGGCCAGGCCTTCGGGGTGGAGGCTGTCAGCACGGCAACAGGAGAAGCAGGACTCCGGGCGGCTCGGCCACTTCATGGCCACGGCAGCCCTGTGAGGTGGAGCCCAAGCCCCGCACCCCGCCCGAGCCACGCAGCTCCCACCACGGTTTGTAAACCTCGTGAGCAGCCCGAGTGCTCATAGAGAGCTGTTTGCAGAACGAGGGGTACCCTCTGTGCTCACTGCTCCCAGGGGCCGGTATATGGGGGCTCCTTCCGACGGTCACCCTCGTTTCTCCTGCGCCCTCCCCCCACCCCGTCTCCCCTGCTCTGCTGCGCGGGAGGGTTAGGGCGCCCTGCGTCTTGAGCTTAGGTATGCATTTGAGACTCTGACTCATTAAACCTGGGTTTGGCCCGGGGAGATGCGTTTTAACATGCACCCCGGTTGTTCGAATGCAGGAGATCCAAACAACTGAACTCTGAACGCTGGTCCAAGGGCAAACCATGGGCTGCCGGCCAACACGTGTGGGTTTGACACCGGTTGTGGCCGGACCAATTGCCCAACTCATGAGCCTTCCTTGGGGGTGGAGGGGTCATCCACAGGAAGGGAGCCTCAGAGCCCTCCAGGGTGTCAGGATGGGCGGGATTGTGAACAGGAGGTCTGTGGGTGTCCAGCCAGTGAGCACCCCTCGCCCTGTCGGAGCCCTCTCCAGTTGGGGAGGGGGGGCGGGGGGAGGCTCATCCCAAGGAGACAAAACAGTGACAATGACCCAGTGATCTGCCACGGCATGGGAGCCCTGAAATGGCAGTCAGTGCTCACACCTGGCTGTTCCATCCTTAGAGGACGGACTGACGTGAACTTCTCAAGCTCTACGCCTTCATCTTTCAGTGCCTTCCTGCCGAGCAGGAAGAAACAATTACTTTTCTTACAAAGGGGTAGATGCCATCATCCCCATTTTCCAGGTGAGGAAACTGTAGCTCCGAGAGGTCAGTGT
The DNA here is from genome assembly GCF_018350215.1 of Panthera leo. Lineage (NCBI taxonomy): Eukaryota > Metazoa > Chordata > Mammalia > Carnivora > Felidae > Panthera > Panthera leo. The sequence goes on from NC_056684.1 coordinate 9,550,794, forward strand.
GTTGGCCCAGGACACAGGAGTGGGGGGCACCAGGGTGGGAACTTGCATCTGCTTCCGGACCCCAGCAATCCAGTCATCCCTGCTGCCTTCCCGGGAGCTGCTCTCATTCCGGTGAGGGCCCCCTGGGCTCCCTGGTCCCAGAGAGAGGGGCAGAGCGGTTGGGCCTACTTCTGGCTGCAAGGCCTAGTGGGGTTGGGGCTCAGCTGCTTCGGAGGGGAGGGGCTGAGTGGCCACCACAGGACCTGGCAGTTGGACAGTCCAAACGGGGTCTCCCAGCAGGGAGGGCTTCCCCTGAAATCACTGGCACTGAAATTGCTGCCCTCTGGACCCGGCCTTGCTGGCAGAGAAGGGGCGGTCCCTACCTGCTCAGGCCCCAGGACTCTCCACCTGTCTTTATTCCCAGCACCCCTGCCTTGGGATGAGGATGTGGACAAGGTGACCTTCAGCCCATTCCCAGGAGCAGAGGACGGGGCTCAACCTTCTGTTCTGGCAAGCTGGGGGGAGAGATGAACAGTCTCAGAGCGGGGAGGGTCCAGCCCATGGAAGAGCAGACCAGTGGGTTCTAGGTGTAAAGCACACAGGAAAGGGGCTGGATTTTCCTTGGCTGTCAGGGAAGACTTCCTGGAGGTGGAGACAATTCAGCCACGCCAAAGGAGGGTATTGTGAACCAGGCAGAGGCCCAGAGACATGAAGGCGCTCCGAGCAGAGCCCTGTGCTGGTGTCCGAGCCAGGCTGGTGGAGAAGGCCTGTCAGCCCTCCAGGGGCCCTCCGGGTCGGGTCTGGACACTGTCCAGCACGAGTGGAGGGCTCCTGATTCGCAGGCTGGAGGTGCAGAGACTCGTGCATTAGGCCCAGGAACAAGCATTCAACCTTCCTCGTCAAATCCTCACAGCAAGTCTGCCCGTTAGATACTGTCCGTCCCTTCTGAAAGGGGAAAGGGAGATATATTTTCAACAACTTGCTCAAGGTTGCCCTCCCCAGTCTTTGTTCACAGCCCCCTCAAAATGGAGTGGGGCCCCTGCTTGGCCCACTCCTGAGCTCCTCACCATCCCGGCTCTCGCAGAGAGCATTGTCTGGGGTGCCCAGAGTCCTGCTCCCGAAGAAGAGACCAAGTCCAGGCTGGGAGGGAGCCAGGTTGCCCAGGCAACCGTCAGCTGCAACTCCGAGGCTGGGGGGCCGGTGGGGGTGGGGTGGGAAGTGCAGAGACCCTCAGGCGGGAAGGGGTGACAGGAGGGCTCTGTTCCAGGAGCCACTTAGAGCCAGCCCTGCCCCAGTCAATTCTCCCACAGAGGCCCTCCTGAGTCTCCCTCCCCTTCTCCCTCCGGAGGGTCCACGACCATTTTGCAGGAAGGAGTGTCACAAAGGACCCTGGGTGGGAAGCTGCCCAAATTTTGGAGCTGGGTCCTGCAAGCGATTACCATATGAAAAGAGGCTCCCAGGATCTGGGGAGGAAGCCAAGCCCTGACCCCTTTTCCATGTGAGACACCTCTGAGGCCGCCAGGGGTGGCGGGGGAGGAGGGGCGGTCGCCGGAGGGGTGGCAGAGCAGCGTCTAGGTCCTCCCTCTGGGTGGTCCGAGATCCCTGAAAATGTGGGGGCAACATGAAGGAAAAAGAAATCTCAGAATCCAAGGACAGGGGGCGTGGGGAGCGGGGCCTGGGAGGTGCTGCGAGCTGGGGCCGGATCTGGTCCCAAGGCTACGCCAGGGATGAGGCCATGGGTCCCCCGGCAGTGAAGGGACTTCTCCGTCTTGTTTCTGATGCTCTAGCACTCCGTTCAGCCCAGCTCTGCTGTTACTGCTTTCCAGAAAATAACAAAGCCCGTGCACTGCATTTTTTCCTATATTGCAAGCTCTTTTCTGGAGTTTTCTTCCCGGATTTCTGGCGCAGATTTTTGTCCCGTTGCATTAGTTCCCACGCTTCCTGTAGAGCAGACCCCTAAGCCTCAGACCTCTCCCAGGCAGCCTGTAGCTGGCCAGCCACCCCTGTGCCCCGGGCTCTCCCTGGGGCGGGGGAGCCTCACCCCAAGGCCAGGTGGTGGGTGCTGTGGCTGACCCCAGAGCAGGCTGAGGCTCAGCAGCGCCGCTCACTGGCAGGTCCGGACCGCGGTTTGCCCCTCCACTGTTCTGGAATGAATGAACCTCCTCCCTGCTTTGGCCTCCCAGACAGAGCCTGCCCCTGGAGTGGAGGAAGGGAGGGCCTGGGAAGTGTCCCTCGCCCTGCGGAGGGTGTCTGGGTGTGGGGCGTAGGCCAGCGGCGCCCCCGGTGACAGCCCGCCGCAGTGAGTGGGCGGGATGGCCCCTGGTGCTTCCCGGACTTGCCGGGAGGCAGCGACCGCCTGGCAACAAAAGACTCTTAAGATGAATCTGTGCGCTCCCACGTCCTGGCATTCGGGCAGGACCCTCCCCTTTGTGGGTGTCGGGTGGGGAGCGGTAGTCAGGATCCCCGAGGCTCTAACCCCGCCTTCTTTGCAGGACACCACACGGTGTGGCCTGCTGGGTGTCAGGTGCAGCCGTTCGGACTCGTACAGTAGGCAGCCAGCAGTTTGGGAAAGGAAATGCCTCGGCTTGTGCATTTCTGCGGCTTCTCAGTGACCCCCTCCGTTCTGAGATCGGACCCCCCAAATCCCCGGGCAGCTACATGCAAATGGTGTTTATCTTCCCGCATTCATTTTATTTTTTATATATTATTATTTTTGCCATAAATGCTTTAAAACATTTGGGGGGGGGGTTATTTGAGAGAGAGAAAGGGTGCAGGCGTGTGCGTGGAGGAGGGGCAGAGAGAGAGGCAGAGAGAGAATCCCAAGCAGGCTCTGCACTGTCGGCCCAGAGCCCGAGGTGCGGCTTGAGCCCATGACCGGTGAGATCATGACCTGAGCAGACCCAGGCGCCCCTAAAGCATTTTAATTCCATCCTAGTTAACATACAGCGATCTATTAGTTTCTGGAATACTGCGCAGTGATCCAGCAATTTGGTACATGACTCGGGGCTCAACACAGCGAGTGTGCTGTTAATCCCCTTTACCTACTCCCCCCCCCCCCCCCCCCCCCCCCCCCCCCCCCCCCCGTAACCATCGGTTTGTTCTCCACAGTTCAAAGTCTATTTTTTGGTTTGTCTCTTTTTCCTTTGTTCATTTGTTTCTTAAATTCCACCTATGAGTGAAATCATATGGTATTTGTCTTTTCCTGACTGGCTTATTTCCCTTCGCATAATCTATACCCTCTAGTCTCATCCACGTTGTTGCAAATGGCAAGATTTCACTCTTTTTATGGCTGAATAATATTCCAATATGTGTGTGTGTGTGTGTGTGTGTGTAATATATATATTATATATATACTTTGTTTTTTAAGTAAGCTCTACGCCCCATGTGGGACTTGAACTCACCACTCTGACATCAAGACTTGCATGCTCTACCCACTGAGCCGGCCAGGAGCCCGGACACCACATCTTTTTCATCCGTTCATCGGTCAATGGACGCGTGGGCTGCTTTCATAATTTGGCTGTTGTAAATAATGCTGCCATAAACATAGGGGTGTATGTATCCTTTCAATTAGTGATTTGTATGGGTAAATACCCAGTAGTGCAATTACTGGATTGTAGGGTACTTGTATTTTTAACATTTTGAGAAACTTCCATACTGTTTTCCAGAGTGGCTGCGCCAGTTTGCATTCCCTCCAACAGCGCAAGAGGGGTCCTTTTTCTCCACATCCTCACCAACGCCTGCTGTTTTCTTATAGCAGGCAGGTGTGAAGTGTGACAGGTGTGAAGTGATAGCTCATTGAGTTTTGATTTGTATTTCCCAGATGATTAGTGATGTTGAGCATCTTTTGATTTCTATTTGTATTTTTTTGAGCACCTCTTCACATGTCTGTTGGCCATCTGTATGTCTTCTTGGGGAAAATGTCTATTCATGTTGTCTATCCATTTAAAAAACTGTTTTTTAATGTTTATTTATTTTTGAGACAGAGTGCGAGTGGGGGAGGGGCAGAGAGAGAGGGAGACAGAATCTGAGGCAGGCTCCAGGCTCCGAGCTGTCAGCACAGAGCCTGACGCGGGGCTCAAACTCACGGACCACAAGATCATGACCTGAGCCGAAGTTTGATGCTCACCCAACTGAGCCACCCAGGCACCCCTTGTCTGTCCATTTTTTAATTGGATTGGTATTTGTGTTTTGGTGTTGAGTTCTAGGAGTTCTTTGTATATTTTGGATACTAACCCTTTGTCAGATATGTCATTTGCAAATATCTTCTCCCATTTCATGGGTTGCCTTTTAGTTTTGTTGATTGTTTCTTTCTTTGTGCAGAAGTTTTTCATTTTCATGTACTCCCAGTAGTTTATTTTTACCGTTGTTTCCCTTGCCTTAGGAGACATATCTAGAAAAAATATCGCTACAGCCAATGACAGAGAAATTACTGCCTGTGCTCTCTTCAAGGGTTTTTATGGTTTCAGGTTTTACTGTCAGGTCCTTAATCCAGTTTGAGTTTATTTTTGTGTATGGTGTCAGAAAATGGTCCAGTTTCATTCTTTTGCATGTGGCTGCCCAGTTTTCGCAACACTGTTTGTTGAAAAACTGTCTTTTCCCCATTGCATACTCTTGCCTCCTTTGGCAAAGATTAATTGACCATAAAATTGTGGGTGTTTTCTTGGGCTTTCTATTCTGTCCCATTGATTTATGTGTCTGTTTTTGTGCCAGTACCATACTGTTTTGATTACTACAGCTTTCTAGTATCACTTGAAATTTGGGATCATGATATCTCCAACTTTGTTTTTCTTTTTCAAGATTGCTTTGGCTGTTCAGGGTCTTTTGTGGTTCCATACAAATTGTGGGATTGTTTGTTCTAGTTCTGTGAAAAATGCTGTTGGTATTGTGATAGGGATTGCATTAAATCTGTAGATTGCTTTGGGTGGTATGGACATTTTAATAATCTTTTTTCTTCCAATCTATGAACATGGAATATCTTTCTATTTGTGTCATCTTCAGTTTTTCATCAATATTTTACAATTGTAAATGGAATTATTTTCTTAATTTGTCTTTTTGCTGTTTCGTTATTACTGTGAAGAAACAAAATAGATTAAAAGAATTTCTTTAACATCTATATTTATTTTTGAGAGAGAGAGAGAGACAGAGCATGAGTGGGGGAGGGGCAGAGAGAGAGGGAGACACAGAATCCAAAGCAGGCTCCAGGCTCTGGGCTGTCAGCACAGAGCTTGACATGGGGCTTGAACCCACAAACCATGAGATCATGACCTGAGCCAAAGTCAGATGCTTAACTGAGCCACCCAGGTGCCCCAAAATGCAACAGATTCTTACACATTGATTTTGTATCCTGGGACTTTACTGAATTCATTCTTGCTTACCAATTTGGATGCCTTTTATTCCTTTTTGTTGTCTGATTCCTTTTGTTGTCTGTTGTCTGTTGGCTAGGACTTCCAGTAATATGTTGAATAAAAGTGTTGAGAGTGGACATCTTTGTCTTGTACCTGTCTTTAAGGAAAAGCTCTCAGTTTTTCCCCAGTGAGTATGATATTAGCTGTGGGTTTTTCATATATGGCCTTTATGATGTTGAAGTCTGTTCCTTCTAAACCTACTTTGCTAATGGCTTTTTAAAAAAGATTTTACTTAATTTTTTTTTTTTAATTTACATCCAAGTTAGTTAGCATATAGGGCCACAATGATTTCAGGAGTAGATTCCTTAGTGCCCCTTGCCCATTTAGCTGATCCCCCCTCCCACAACCCCTCCAGTAACCCTCAGTTTGTTCTCCATGTTTATGAGTCTCTTCTGTTTTGTCCCCATCCCTGTTTTTATATTATTTTTCTTTCCCTTCCCTTATGTTCATCTGTTTTGTCTCTTAAAGTCCTCATGTGAGTGAAGTCATGATTTTTGTCTTTCTCTGACTGACTAATTTCACTTAGCATAATACCCTCCAGTTCCATCCATGTAGTTGCAAATGGCAAGATTTCATTCTTTTTGATTGCCGAGTAATACTCTGTTGTGTGTGTGTATGTATATATATAATACATACACACACACACACACACACACACACACCACTTCTTCTTCATCCATTTATCCATCGATGGACACTTGGACTCTTTCCATACTTTGGCTATTGTTGATACTGCTGCTATAAACATTGGGGCGCCTGTACCCCTTTGAAACAGCATACCTGCATCCCTTGGATAAATACTTTGTAGTGCAATTGCTGGATCGTAGGGTAGTTCTCTTTTTAGTTTTTTGAGGAACCTCCATATTGTTTTCCAGAGTGGGTGCACCAGCTTGCGTTCCCACCAACAATGCAAAAGAGATCCTCTTTCTCCGCATCCTCGCCAACATCTCTTGTTGCCTGAGTTGTTAATGTGAGCCATTCTGACAGGTGTAAGGTGGTATCTCGTTGTGGTTTTGATTTGCATTTCCCTGATGATGAATGAAGTTGAGCATTTTTTCATGTGTTGGTTGGCCACCTGGATGTCTTCTTTGGAGAAGTGTCTATTCATGTCTTTTGCCCGTTTATTCACTAGGCTATTTGTTTCTTGGGTGTTGAGTTTGATAAGTTCTTTATAGATTTTGAATACTAACCCTTTATCTGATATGTCGTTTGCAAATATCTTCTCCCATTCTATCGGTTGCCTTTTAGTTTTGCTGATTGTTTCCTTCGCTGTGAAGAAGTTTTTTATCTTGATGAGGTCCCAATAGTTCATCTTTGCTTTTGTTTCCCTTGCCTCCAGAGACGTGTTGAGTAAGAAGTTGCTGCGGCCAAGATCAAGGAGGTTTTTGCCTGCTTTCTCCTCGAGGATTTTGATGGCTTCTTGTCTTACATTGAGGTCTTTCATCCATTTTGAGTTTATTTTTGTGTATGGTGTAAGAAAGTTGTCCAGGTTCATTCTTCTGCATGTCATTGTCCAGTTTTCCCAGCACCACTTGCTGAAGAGACCGTCTTTATTCGATTGGATATTCTTTCCTGCTTTGTCAAAGATTAGTTGGCCATACGTTTGTGGGTCCATTTCTGAGTTCTCTATTCTGTTCCATTGATCTCAGTGTCTGTTCTTGTGCCTGTACCATCCTGTCTTGATGATTACAGCTTTGTAGTATAGCTTGAAGTCTGGGATTGTGATGCCTCCAGCTTTGGTTTTCTTTTTCAAGATCTCTTTGGCTATTTGGGGCCTTTTCTGGTTCCATACAAATTTTAGGATTATTTGTTCTAGCTCTGTGAAGAATGCTGGTGTTACTTTGATAGGAATTGCATTGAATATGTAGATAGCTTTGGGTAGTATTGACATTTTAACAATGTTTGTTCTTCCTATCCAGGAGCATGGAATATTTTTCCATTTTTTTGTGTCTTCTTCAATTTCTTTCATAAGCTTTCTATAGTTTTCTGTGTATAGGTTTTTTCACCTCTTGGGTTAGATTTATTCCTAGGTATTTTATGATTTTTGGTGCAATTGTAAATGGGATCAATTCCTTGGTTTCTCTTTCTGTTGTTTCCTTGTTGGTGTATAGGAATGCAACCGATTTCTGTGCATTGATTTTATATCCTGCAACTTTGCTGAATTCATGGATCAGTTCTAGCAGTTTCTTGGTGGAATCCTTTGGGTTTTCCATATAGAGTTTCATGTCATCTGCAAAGAGTGAAAGTTTGACCTCCTCCTGGCTGATTTGGATGCCTTTATTTCTTTGTGTTGTCTGATTGCTGAGGCTAAGACTTCCAATACTATGTTGAATAACAGTGGCAAGAGTGGACATCCCTGTCTTGTTCCTGTCCTTAGGAGGAAAGCTCTCAGTTTTTCCCCATTGAGGATGATATAAGCAGTGGGTCTTTCATATATGACTTTTATGATCTCGAGGTATGATCCTTCTATCCCTACTTTCTTGAGGGTTTTTATCAACAAAGGATGCTTTGTCAAATGCTTTCTCTGCATCTATTGAGAGGATCATGTGGCTCTTGTCCTTTCTTTTATTGATGTGATGAATTACAATGATTGTTTTGTGGATATTGAACCAGCCCTGCATCCCAGGTATAAATCCCACTTGGTTGTAGTGAATAACTTTTTTAATGTATAGTTGGATCCGGTTGGCTAATATCTTATTGAGGATTTTGCATCCATGTTCATCAGAGAAATTGGTCTATAGTTCTTCTTTTTAGTGGGGTCTCTGTCTGGTTTTGGAATCAAGGTAATGCTGGCTTCATAGAAAGAGTTTGGAAGTTTTCCTTCCATTTCTATTTTTTGGAACAGCTTCAAGATTCAAGAGAATAGGTATTAACTCTTCCTTAAATGTTTGGTAGAATTCCCCTGGAAAGCCATCTGGCCCTGGACTCTTGTTTTTTGGGAGAGTTTTGATTACTAATTCAATTTCCTTACTGGTTATGGGTCTGTTCAAATTTTCTATTGCTTCCTGTTTCAATTTTGGTAGTGTATGTGTTTCCAGGAATTTGTCCATTTCTTCCAGATTACCCATTTTATTGGCATATAATTGTTCATAATATTCTCTTATTATTGTTTTTATTTCTGTTGTGTTGATTGTGATCGCTCCTCTTTCATTCTTTATTCTATTTATTTGGGTCCTTTCTTTTTTCTTTTTGATCAAACTGGCCAGTGGTTTATCAATTTTGTTAATTCTTTCAAAGAACCAGCCTCTTGGGGCGCCTGGGTGGCGCAGTCGGTTAAGCGTCCGACTTCAGCCAGGTCACGATCTCGCGGTCCGTGAGTTCGAGCCCCGCGTCAGGCTCTGGGCTGATGGCTCGGAGCCTGGAGCCTGTTTCCGATTCTGTGTCTCCCTCTCTCTCTGCCCCTCCCCCGTTCATGCTCTGTCTCTCTCTGTCCCAAAAATAAATAAAAAACGTTGGAAAAAAAAATTAAAAAAAAAAAAAAAAAAAAAAAAAAGAACCAGCCTCTCATTTCATTGATCTTGATCTGTTCTACTGTTTTTTTGGTTTCGACAGCATTGATTTCTGCTCTAATCTTTATTATTTCCTGTCTTCTGCTGGTGTTGGGTTTTATTTGCTGTTCTTTTTCCAGTTCTTTAAGGCATAAGGTTAGGTTGTGTATCTGAGACCTTTCTTCCTTCTTTAGCAAGGCCTGGATTGCTATATGCTTTCCTCTTATGACTGCCTTTGCTGCATCCCAGAGATTTTGGGCTGTGGTGTTATCATTTTCTTTGGCTTCCATGTACTTTTTAATTTCCTCTTTAACTGCTTGGTTGTCCCATTCATTCTTTAGTAGGATGTTCTTCAGTCTCCAAGTATTTGTTATCTTTCCACATTTTTTTCTTGTGGTTGATTTTGAGTTTCATAACATTGTAGTCTGAAAATATGCACGGTATGATCTCAATTTTTTTGTACTTGTTGAGGGCTGATTTGTGTCCCAGTATGTGGTCTATTCTGGAGAATCTTCCATGTGTACTGGAGAAGAATGTGTATTCTGCTGCTGTAGGATGTAATGTTCTGAATATATCAGTTAAGTCCATCCGGTCCGGTGTGCCATTAAATGCCATCGTTTCTTTGTTGATTTTCTGTTTAGATGATCTGTCCATTGTTGTAAGTGGGGTGTTGAAGTCCCCTACTATTATGGTATTAGTATTGATGAGTTTCTTTATGTTTGTAATTCATTGATTTATATATTTGGGTGCCTGTACATTTGGCACATAAATGTTTACAATTGTTAGGTCTTCTTGGTGGATAGACCCCTTGATTATGACATAATGCCCTTCTGCATCTCTTGATACAGTCTTTATTTTAAAGTCTAGATTGTCTGATATAAGTATGGCTACTCTGGCTTTCTTTTGTCGACCATTAGTATGATAGATGGTTCTCCATCCCCTTACTTTCAATCTGAAGGTGTGTTTAGGTCTAAAGTGGGTCTCTTGTAAACAGCATATAGATGGATCTTGCTTTCTTATCCATTCCGTTACCCTGGAGCATTTAGTCCATTGATGTTTAGCTGAGTTCTGTGGTTCTGTGGTTCAGGTTGTGTAGATTTTTGTGTTAATCCTCAAATCAGTTTTCTAGGTATGCAGGATAGTTTAGTGTTGATATGGCTGTATTTCATGGAGGTGAGACACACAAAAAAAAAAACAAAACCCAAAAACAAACAAACAAAAAAACCTTCCATGTTGTTCTGCCATCTTGGCTCCTTCCCTTTAAGATTTTATTTTTAAGTAATTTTTGCACCCAACATGGGGTTTCAACTCTGAACCTTGCAGTCAAGAGTTGCATGCTCTAGTGACTGAGCTGGCAATGTGCCCTTGCTGAGGTCTTTTATCATGAATGGATGTTGTACTTTGTCAAATACATTTTCAGTGTCTATGAAAATGAGCATATAGTTTTTATCCTTTCTCTTGTTGACGTGATGTATCACATGGATTGATTTGCAAATATTGAACCACCCTTGCATCCTGGGAATAAATTCCACTTGCTCGATCATGGTAAATGATTTTTTTTAAATGTATCGTTGGATATGGCTTGCTAACTTTTTGTTGGTGATTTCTGCATCTATTTTCATCAAAGGTATTGGCCTGTAGTTCTCTTTTTTTGTGGTGTCTTTTTTTTTCTAGTGTCTTTATCTGGATTTGGTAGGTTTTCCTGGCCTCATAGAATGGATTTGGAAGCTTTCCTTCTATTTTTTGGAATATTTGAGAACAATAGATACGAATTCTTCTTTAATTTTTTTCCCAACATGATTGATTTTTATTGCATGTAATACCTTTCTCCTTTATTTATTTATTTATTTATTTATTTATTTATTTATTTAGAGGTGCATATGGTTTTTTATTTAATGTTTCTCAAAAATGAATATCATCCTATCTAATTTCTTTTTTTAAATACAATTTATTGTCAAATTGGCTAACATACAGTATGTAAAACATGCTCTTGGTTTTGGGGGTAGATTCCCCTGGTTCATTGTTTCCATACAACAACCAGTGCTCATCCCAACAAGTGCGCTCCTCAGTGCCCATCACCCAGTTCCCCTCTCCCCCATCCCTCCATCAACCCTCAGTTTGCTCTCTGTATTAAGAGTCTCTTATGGGCTGACTCCCTCCCTCTCTGTTTGTAACTATTTTTTCCCCTTCCCTTGGTCTTTTGTTAAGTTTCTTAAGTTCCACATATGAGTGAAAACATAACTGTCTTTCTCTGACTGACCTATTTCACTTAGCATAATACCTCCCAGTTCCATCCACATTGCTGCAAATGGCATGATTTCATTCTTTCTCATTGCCAAGTAGTATTCCATTGTATATATAAACCACATCTTCTTTATCCATTCATCAGTTGATGGACATTTAGAATCTTCCCATAATTTGGCTATTGTTGAAAGCGCTGCTGTAAACATTGGGCTACCTGTGCCCCTATGCATCAGCACTCCTGTATCCCTTGAATAAATTCCTAGTAGTGCTATTATTTGTTGTAGGGTAGTTCTGTTTTTAATTTGTTGAGGAATCCCCCCACTGTTTTTCAGAGCGGCTGCACCAGTTTGCATTCCCACCAACAGTACAAGAGGTTCCTGTTCCTCCACATCCTCACCAGCATCTGTGTTTCCTGAGTTGTTAATTTTAGCCACTCTGATCAGTGTGAGGTGGTATCTCATTGTGGTTTTGATTTGTATTTTCCTGATGATGAGCGAAGTTGAGCATCTTTTCATGTGTCTATTAGCCATTTGGATGTCTTCTTTGGAAAAATGTCTATTCATGTCTTCTGCCCATTTCTTCACTGGATTATTTGTTTTTTGGTTCTTGAGTTTGGTAAGTTCTTTATAGATTTTGGATACTAACCCTTTATCTGATATGTCATTTGCAAATATCTTTTCCCATTCTGTCGATTGCCTTTCAGTTTTGTTGATTGTTTCCTTTGCAGTGCAGAAACTTTTTATGTTGATGAGGTCCCAATAGTTCATTTTTGCTTTTAATTCCCTTGACTTTGGAGATGTGTCGAGCAAGAAATTGCTGGGGCTGAGGTCAAAAAGGTTGTTGCCTGCTTTCTCCTCTAGGGTTTTGATGGTTTTCTGTCTCACATTTAGGTCTTTCATCCATTTTGAGTTTATTTTTGTGTATGGTGTAAGAAAGTGGTCCAGTTTCATTCTTCTGCATGTTGCTGTCCACTTCTCCCAGGACATTTGCTAAAGAGACTGTCTTTTTCTTTTTTTTAAACTTTTTTTTAATGTTTTTATTTATTTTTGAGAGAGAGAGAGAGACAGAATATGAGTGGGGGAAGGGCAGAGAGAGAGGGAGGCACAGAATCTGAAGCAGGCTCCAGGCTCTGAGCCGTCAGCACAGAGCCTGACTCAGGGCTCGAACTCATGAACTGTGAGATCATGACCTGAGCTGAAGTCGGACGCTCAATGGACTGAGCCACCCGGGCACCCTGAGACTGTCTTTTTTCCATTGGATACTCTTTCTTGCTTTGTTAAAGATTAATTGGCCATGCGTTTTGGGGTCCAATTGTGGGTTCTTGATTCTATTCCATTGGTCTATGTGTCTGTTTTTGTGCCAATACCATACTGTCTTGATGATTACAGCTTTGTAGTAGAGGCTAAAGTCTGGGATTGTGATGCCTCCCACTTCCGTTTTCTTTTTCAATATTACTTTGGCTATTCGGGGTCTTTTGTGGTTCTATACAAATTTCAGGGTTGTTTGTTCTAGCTTTGAGAAAAATGCCAGTGCAATTTTGATTGGGATTGCATTGAATGTGTAGATTGCTTTGGGTAGTATTGACATTTTAACAATATCTATTCTTCCAATCCATGAGCATGCGATATTTTTCCATTTCTTTGTATCTTCTTCAATTTCCTTCATAAGTTTTCTATAGTTTTCAGCATACAGATCTTTTACATCTTTGTTTAGGTTTATTCCTAGGTATTTTATGGTTCTTGGTGCAATTGTAAATGGGATCAATTTCTTGATTTCTCTTTCTGTTGATTAATTGTTGGTGTCTAGAAATGCAACCAATTTTGGTACATTGATTTTGTGCCCTACGGCTTTGCTAAATTCATGTATCAGTTCTAGTAGCCTTTTTGATGGAGTCTTTCTGGTTTTCCACAAAGAACATCATGTTGTCTGCCAAAAGTGAAAGCTTGACTTCTTCTTTGCCAATTTTGATGCCTTTTATTTCATTTTGTGGTCTGATTGCTGCTGCTAGGACTTCCAACACTATGTTAAACAACAGTGGTGAGAGGGGACATCCTTGTCATGTTCCTGATCTGAGGGGGAAAGCTTTCAGTTTTTCCCCATTGAGGATGGTATTAGCTGTGGGCTTTTCATATATGGCTTTTATGAAGTTTAGGTATGTTCCTTCTATCCTGACTTTCCCGAGGGTTTTTATTAAGAAAGGATGCTGTATTTTGTCAAATGCTTTTTCTGAAGCTACTGACAGGATCAGATGATTTTTATCCTTTCTTTTATTAATGTGATGAATCATATTGATTGATTTGTGAATACTGAGGCAGCCCTGCAGCCCAGGAATGAATCTCACTTAATCGTGGTGGATAATTCTTTTTATATGCTGTTGAATTCAATTTGCTAGTATCTTGTTGAGAATCTTTGCATCCATGTTCATCAGGGATAGTAGCCTGTAAATCTCTTTTTTTGTGGGGTCTCAGTCTGGTTTGGGAATCAAGGTAATGCTGGCTTCATAGAATGAGTCCGGAAGCTTTCCTTCCATTTCTATTTTTTTGGAACACCTTGAGAAGGATAGGTATTAACTCTGCTTTAAATGTCTGGTAGAATTCCCCTGGGAAGCCATCTGGCCCAGGACTCTTATTTGCTGGGAGATTTTTGATAATTGATTCAATTTCTTCATTAGTTATGGATCTGTTCAAATTTTCTATTTCTTCTCGTTTGAGTTTTGGTAGCGTGTGGGTGTCTAGGAATTTGTCCATTTCTTCCAGGTTGTCCAGTTTGTTGGCATATAATTTTTCATAGTATTCTCTGATAATTGTATTTCTGAGGGATTGGTTATGATAAGTCCATTTTAATTCATGATTTTATCTATTTGGGTGCCCTCTCTTTTCTTTTTGAGAAGTCTGTCTAGGGGGTTATCAATTTTGTATATTTTTTCAAAAAAATCAACTCTTGGTTTCATTGATCTGCTCTTCTGTTTTTTAAGATTCTATATTGTTTATTTCTGCTCTGATCTTTATTATTTCTCTTCTTCTGCTAGCCTTGGGGTTTCTTTGCCGTTCTTCTTCTATTTCCTTTAAGTGTGCTGTTAGATTTTATATTTGGGATTTTTCTTGTTTCTCAAGATAGGCCTGGATTGCAATGTATTTTCCTCTTAGGACTGCCTTTGCTGCATCCCAAAGAGTTCGGACTGTCGTGTTTTCATTTTCATTTGTTTCCATATATTTTTAAATTTCTTCTTTAATTGCCTTGCTGACCCATTCATTGTTTAATAGGCTGTTCTTTAACCTCCATGCATTTGGAGGTTTTTCCAAATTTTTCCTGTGGTTGATTTCAAGTTTCATAGCATTGTGATATGAAAATGTGCATGGTATGATCTCAGTTCTTTTATATTCATTGAGGGCTGTTTTGTGACCCAGTAGGTGATCTATCTTGGACAATGTTCCATGTGCACTCGAGAAGAATATGTAGTCTGCTGCTTTTGGATGGAAAGTTCTGAATATATCTGTCAAGTCCATCTGGTCCAGTGTATCATTCAGGGCCATTGTTTCTGTATTGATTTTCTGTCTAGATGATCTGTCCATTGTTGTAAGTGGGGAATTAATGTCCCCTGCAATTACTACATTCTTACCAATAAGATTGCTTATGTTTGTGATTGTTTTTATATATTTGGGTGCTCTCAAATTGGGTTCATAAACATTTATAATTATTAGCTCTTCTTGATGGAAAGACCCCATAATTATTATATAATGCCATACTTCATCTCTTGTTACAGCCTTTAATTTAAAGTCTAGTTTGTCTGAGATAAGTATGGCTACTCCAGCTTTCTTTTGACTTCCAGTAGCATGATAGCTAGTTCCCATCCCCTCACTGTCAATCTGAAGGTGTCCTCAGGTCTAAAACGTGTCTCTTGTAGACAGCAAATAGATGGGTTGTTTTTTTTTTTCTGATGCCCTATGTTTGATTGGAGCACTTAGTCCATTTACATTCAGGGTTATTACTGAAAGATATTGATTTAGTCTCATTGTGTTATCTGTAGGTTTCATGCTTGTAATGGTGTCTCTGGTCCCTTATGGTCTTTGCAACATCCACTCACAGAGTCCTCCTTAGGATCTCTTGTAGGGCTGGTTTAGTGGTGATGAACTCCTTCAGTTTTTATTTGTCTTGGAAAACCTTTATCTCTCCTTCTGTTCTGAATGACAGCCTTCCTGGATAAAGGATTCTCGGCTGCATATTTTTCCTATTCAGAACATTGAATATTTCCTGCCACTCCCTTCTGGCCTACCAAGTTTCAGGAGATAGTTCTGCCACCACCCTTATGTGTCTACCCTTGTAGGTTAAGGCCAATTTGTTCCTAGCTGCTTTCAGAATTCTCTCTTTATCTTTGTATTTTGCCAGTTTCACTATGATATGTCATGCAGAAGATCGATTCAAGTTACGTCTGAAGGGAGTTCTCTGTGCTTCCTGGATTTCATTGTCTGTTTCCTTCCCCAGATTGGGGAAGTTCTCAGCTCTGATTTGTTCAAGTACACCTTCTTCCCCTTCCTCTCTCTCTTCTTCTGGAACTCCTATGATATGGATATTATTACGTTTCATTGAATCACTTTGTTCTCTAATTCTCCCATCATGGTCTAGAATTTTTTTTATCTCTCTTTTTCTCAGCTTCATCTTTTCCCATAATTTTATCTTCTATTTCACTTATTCTCCCCTCTGCCTCTTCAATCCTTGCTGTCACCACCTCTAGTTTATTTTGCACCTCATTTACAGCATTTTTAAATTCATCATGACTATTTTTTAGTTCCTTGATCTCTGTAGCAATAGATTCTCTGATGTCTTCTATGCTTTTTTCAAGCCCAGAGATTAATCTTATGGCTATTATTCTAAATTCTTGATGAGATATATTGTTTATATCTGTTTTGATAAATTCTTTAGCTGTAATTTCTTCCTGGGATTTCTTTTGAGGAGAATTCTTCCGTTTTGTCATTTTGGCTATTTTGGTTAGTTTTCTATCCTTTATGTCTTTTAAAAGCTTGTTATGTGTCCTGCACCTGTGACCACTATTATAGTAAAGAGGGGTCATACGTTGTCCAGGGCCTGGCCCTTCAGGAAGTGTTTTTTGGAGTGTGTTACTTTCTCTCTCTTGTTGTGTCTCTGGTTGCTTTATCTCCCTCCTTGTAGTGATGTTTTGGACCCTCCACCAGGTGTGCTTTGATTTGTTCATTGAAGTAGCCCTGGAAAAGAAAACAAACAAACAAAAAACAAAACAAAAACAAAAACAAAAACAAAACCCACAAAAAGCCCCCCAAAACACCAGCAACAACAAAAAAACGATGAGGTGGGGGCAGTGTTGATGGAAGAGGCCTATCCCATACAAAGAGAGAAATGACAGGGGTGGGGAACAAGAAAAGAAAATTGACCAGGCAGAGAAACAATACGGCTTAATCCAGAAAGGGAGAGAGAGAGAGAGAGAGAGAGGGAGAGAGGAAAATAAAGAAAGAGATATAGAAAAGGTTTATATAGATTAGATTAAATATATATATAGAATATATATTCTATATTCTATATATATATTCTATATTCTATATATATATTCTATATATATATATATATATATATATATATATATATATATATATAATATGTCTGCTTAAACAAACCAACAACCCGAATAGCCAGACTAGAGGAGGGAAGAGATAAGAAGGAGAAAAGGAAGAAAAAAATATATATAATAAACATTGTCCAAGAATTAAATCAGGAAATGCAAAACCGCTAGGGGCCTTGGAAGCGGTGGCAATGTTGGTCTGGAGGAGGTGTTTTGTTCATCCCAGTCAATCCTGCCCCAGTAGATCTGCAGTTAGCAGGTGTGGAGGGGCGTGGCTTGGTGTGGGCGGGTCCTGCCTCCCCTGTGGCCCCGCGGTCAGATCCCTGAGGTCCCACCTTATTGGTGATTGGGAGAAAAATGGTGACACCCCAGTCTCTCCTCCGTGGACCGGGTGTCCCAAACCACTCTGTTCAGGTCATTCTCACTGTGCTGCAGTCACAAACGAGGTGGTTTGTCCCTCTCTGCTGACGCCCACACCTCCCCGGCGCTCAGCTGGGATGTAAACCCCAATGTCTTAAAGGGTCCCGTTCTGTACACCCTGGTTTCAGGGAAAAGCCCCTCTGTGCTGCCGATATATGACCTCTGGTTGGTGGGCACAGGCAGTCCTTGTCCTTTGAATGGTTATATACCTTCTTCCCACAGCACTCCAGGTAGAGGACCGCTTTCTCTCCCTGCAGACTGTGCCCTTGACCTAGGTACCAAACCCTGGGCTGGCTCCCCTCCTCCCAAGGCGCACGAACAGGGCAGCCGGCCCCAGTCCCGAGAAAGCCCCGCAGTTAGAGATTGGGTGTTTGTCCATCCCAGTCCGTGGTTTTTCTCTAGTTCAGATACAGTCCTATACTTCCCCCAGCCTCTCTTTCTCTTTCTCTTCTCTTTGTCTCTCTGCAGAAGGGAATCCCTCCCATCTGTGCCTATGCCACCTGTTTTATCTCTCCCAGTTCACAATCATACACCTATGGCCCACCAGGTTGTCCCCGTGGGCCCCTGGAAATGTCTCTGTCACTCTGCAGCCCGGACTCTTGGAATTCAAAGTCCTTTAGCCTCAACACTGGTGTGTTTGAGGGACAAGGGAACTGCGGATCCCCCTACTTCTCTGCCATGTTGGATCTCCCATGAACTCTTCTTTAAATGTTTGGTAGAATTCACCTGTGAAGCCATCTGGTCCTAGAAAATTGTTTGTTGAGAGTTTTTGATTACTGATTCAATTTCATTGTTGGTAATCGGTCTGTTTAAATTTTCTGTTTCTTCCTGATTCAGTTTTGGGAGGTTATATGTTTCTAGGAATTTATCCATTGTTTTCTAGGTTGTCCAATTTGTTGGTATATAGTTTTTCATAATATTCTCTTAGGGTTATTTCTATTTCTGTGGTGTTTGTTGTTACTTCTCTTTCATTTGTGATTTTGTTTGAGTCCTTTCTCTCTCTCTCTCTCTCTCTCCTGGCTATAGGTTGATCACTTTTGTTTATCTGTTCTATTGTTTATTTGTAGTTTCTATTATTTATTTTTGCTCTAATCTTTATTATTTCCTTTTCTTGTTTAGGGTTTTGTTTGTTGTTCTTTTTCTAGCTCCTTTAGGTGAAAAGTTAGGTTGTTTGAGATTTTTCTTGCTTCTTGAGGTCAGCCTGTGTTGCTAAAAACTTCTCTCTCAGGACTGCTTTTGCTGCATCCCAAAGATTTTTGGCCATTGTGTTTCCATTTTCATTTGTCTTCATGTATGTTTTGATTTCCTCTGGGATTTCTTGGTTGACCCATTCATTGTTTAGTAGCACGTTATTTAACCTCCGTGTATTTGTGGTCTTTCCAGATGTGTGTGTGTGTGTGTGTGTGTGTGTGTGTGTGTGGTTGTAGTTCACAGCACTGTTGTCAGAAAAGATGCATGGTATGACTGAACTTTTTGAGTTTGTTGGGACTTGTTTTGTGGCCTACTATGTGACCTATTCTGGAGAATGTTACATGTGCATTTGAAAAGAATGTGTATTCTGCTGTTTTAGGATGGAATATTCTGAATATATCTGTTAAATCCAGTCTGGTCCAGTGTGTCATTCAAAGCCATGGCTTCTGTTTATTTTCTGTTTGGATGATCTGTCCATTGATATAAGTGGGGTGTTAGTCTTTTACTGTTATTATAATACTATCAATTATTCCATTTATGTTTGTTATTAACTGTTTTATGCATTTGAGTGTTTCCAAGTTGTGTGCATAAATATTTACAATTGTATCTTCTTGTTGGATGGTTCCCTTTATGATTATATTATAGTGTTATTCTTTGTGTCTTGTTACAGCCTTCATTTTAAAGTATATTTTGTCAACGTTAAGTATTGCTACTCTGGCTTTCTTTTGACATCCATTTGCATGAACAATGTCTCTCTATCCCCTTTCTTTTCTTTTTTTTAAGTTTATTTATTTATTTTGAGAGAGCAAGAGAGCGAGCATGAGTGGGAGAGGAGCAGCAAGAGAGGGAGAGAATCCCAAGGAGGCTTTGCACTGTCAGCATGGAGCCCGACATGGGGCTTGAACCCATGAACTGTGAGATCATGACCTGAGCTATCAAGAGTTGGACACTTAACCAACCGAGCCACCCATGCACTCCTATCCCCTTTCAATCTGCAGATGTCTTTAGGTCTGAAATGAGTCTTTTGTAGGCAGCATATAGATGAGTCTTTTTTAAATCTACTCTTACCCTGTATCTTTTGATTGGAGCGTTCAATCCATTTATATTCAAAATAATTATTGATAGATATATATTTATTGCCATTTTGTTACTTGTGGTAGTTTTTGTATTTTATCTTTGGCCCTGTCTTGCTCTCTTTTGTGGTTTACTGATTTTACTCAGTGATATATTTGGATTTCTTTGCATATCTATTAGTGGTTTTTGATTTGTGGTTACCATTAGCTTTGTACCTTCTGCATGTAACAGTCTATATTAAGTTGATGGTCACTTAGTTTGAACCCATTCTTTACTCCTCTCCCCCTCATATTTTAGGTATATGGTGTCTGTCATAACTTTGCATCTTTTTATTTTGAGTCCCTTGACTGGTTTTTATGGATATATTTACTTTTACTGCTTTTGTGCTTCCTACTTTTCTTACTCCTATTTAGGGTCTTTCCTTTACATTCAAAGAATCCTCTTTAATATTTCTTTAGGACTGGTTTAGTGGCCATGAACTACTTTAGTTTTTGTCTGAGAAACTCTATCTCTCCTTCTATTTGGATGATGGACTTGATGGCTAGAATATTCTTGGCTGCAGATTTTTTTTCCTTTAGTACTTTGAATATATCATGCCACTCCCTTCTAGTCTCCAATGTTTCTGCTGAAAAATCTGCAGATGGCCTAATAGAGTTTCCATTGTGTGTAACTGTTTTCTCTTGTTGCTTTTACAATGGTCTTTATCACTACTTTTAGTCACTTTAATTACTGTATGTTTTGGTGTGGCTCTCCTTGAGTTGATTTTGTGGGGGGCTCTCTATGCCTCCTGGATCTGGATACGTTTCCTTCCCCAGATTTGGGAAGTTTCCAGCTGTTACTTAAGTAAATTTTCTGACCCCTATTCTCTGTCTTGTCCTTCTAGGTCCCGAGAAATGTGAATGTTGTTATGCTTGATGGAATCACTGAATTCCTTAAGTCTAGTTTTACTTTGTTTTTTTCTCTCACTTGCTCAGCTTGATTGCTTTCCATTACAATCCTCCAGGATGCTGATCTGTTCTTCGGATTCCTCTAGTTTATTTATTCCATCTGGTGGAGTTTTAAGTTCATTTACTGAGTTCTTCATCTCTGGTTCTTTTTTTATGTTTTCTGTTTGCTAAGGACCTCAGTGAGATCCTCCACTCTTAAGTCCCGTACCTCTACGATCATTACTTTAAATTATCAGGCATATTACTTTGCTTTGCTTAGGTCTCTTGTGGTCTTGTCTGTTCTTTCATTTGGGGCAAACTCCTCTGTTTCCTCATTTTGTCTAAGTCTCTGTTTCTATGTGTCAGGAAAGTCAGCTACACCTCCTGCTCTTGAAAGTAGTGGCCTTTGGGGCGCCTGGGTGGCGCAGTCGGTTAAGCGTCCGACTTCAGCCAGGTCACGATCTCGCGGTCCGTGACTTCGAGCCCCGCGTCAGGCTCTGGGCTGATGGCTCGGAGCCTGGAGCCTGTTTCCGATTCTGTGTCTCCCTCTCTCTCTGCCCCTCCCCCGTTCATGCTCTGTCTCTCTCTGTCCCAAAAATAAATAAAAAACGTTGAAAAAAAAAAATTTAGAAAGTAGTGGCCTTGTGAAGGAAGAGGTCCTGTGGTGCCCCGCAGTGCAATGTCCCCTCTTCTCCAGGACCTGGTGCTTCTGGGGTGTCTCCTGTGTGTGTTGCATGCACCCTGCTGTTGTGGCTGAGTCTCTTTTCAGTTCAGTCACCTGCAGTGGGCAGGGTTTGGTCCCCGTGCTAATGGGCCAGTTTGTGGCTGCCGTGGGCTTGAGTCAGACCAGATGTCTGCCCCCCACCCACTGCTAGGGCTGCAGTCTGTGCGTGTGTGTGGCTGTCTTTCCCTCTCCCTGGGGTAGGAGTCTCTGGAGTGGTGCTGGCTCATGTACGTGCTGCTTACACACTGTGAGGCTTGCGGCACTGCTTTGGGTGGGCTCCCGCCAAGTATATTGGAGGGTGTGGGCAGGACGTAGCGTCGGCAAGGCTGGCATGGGCCTTCTGGGGGTGGGGCCTGCAGCGCCAGGACTGAGGTAGGCCTGGCTGCAGGGGGTGGGTCTGCCCAAGTGCAGGGGGAGGTGAGGTAGGGTCTTAGCAAATTAGTGAATTATCGGTGTGGTGGTTCCTGCAGGTGTGTGTGTGTGTGTGTGTGTGTGTGTGTGTGTGTGTGTGTTGCTGGGGGCAGGGGAGGGAAATGGCACCTGCCAGCTCCTTTGTGGATGAGACTTCCTGGATGAGTCTCGCCGTGATCTCTGCCCCTCCTGCAGACACTCAGATAATAACTCTGCCTCTCCCGTTTGTCTCAGGCGGTTTCAGACTGCTCCCTCTACACTGTATCTCCGTGGGCTATTTGTTGTGCTGTCTCTTTAAGGGAGGGGGCTCAGGCCCTTCTGGTTTTCAAAGCAAAACGTTATGGGGACTCGTCCTCCCCATGTGGGCTCCCTGGTGCGACAGTCTGTTTCCCTCCCTCCCGTGGATGTCTGTGGTCTATGTAGCTCCGGGCAGTGTCTCTCCCTTCCCTACCGTTTTTGATATGGCTTCTTTCCTGCATTTTGTGGAGTCTGTCCTGCTGCTGTCCTTGCAAGTCGTCCTGGGGGCTGGTACGGGGTGGAGAAAGTTGTCAAAGGCAGGCAAACTAATACTTCTTGCAGAGTAAAATCTATAGCAAAGGGCAATTTTGCTGCACTGATTTAACTGGAAATAATTTTGACTCCAGGCACAAACCCCGTGACTTCAGGGCTGGTCAGTTACCCCCTGGGGTTTTGCCTCTGGGCCCCAGGAAAATGTCTCCGAGGAACCACTGAGCGCTTATGGAATCTTCCCAACTTCTGTTCCTAGAGGTATGTTAGAAACACAAATTCCCTTTGGGGAGAAGGTGTTTTGTTTTGTTTTGTTTTTTTGAGAGAAGAAGTATGAGCAGGGGAGGGGCAGAGAGAGAATTCCAAGAAGGCTCTGCACCATCAGCACAGAGCCCAACATGGGGCTCGAACTCATGAACCGTAAGATCATGACCTGAGCCAAAATCAAGCGTTACTTGGAGGCTTAACCAAAGGAGCCATCCAGGCACCCTGGGGAGAAGGCTCTCCATAGGGTGGGGGGGGGGGGTACCCCTTTACCAGGAGCCCAGAGTATCTTGGCACTCCCTCCAGGAAGCCCACAGAGAAATACAATACAGCAACAATTGAGACTTAAGGGACATTTATTTTTTTGAAAGGGTGGAGGGGACTTTACAAGTAGAGTCTGAAGCCAATAACTAGAAAGGAAGATAAATAAAATACAAAGCCAGTATGTTGTGGCAAAATCCCAGAAAACACACTGAAAAAAAATTTTTACAGTTTAAAACTGTTTTACTTTATACATAATTACAAATTAATATACAGCATCTGGGTTTTAACCCCTTTGTATTTCAAAGAATCTAGCATAGAAATGTTCGTATAGCATCTGAAAACAACAGAAGCAGAGGTATAAGGTGTACGGGGGTCGCCCTCCTGCATATCTGGGCATCCCCCCGCGCCCCCGGCAGGTAAGGACACAGAAAACCACAGGCTAAACCGTGACCACGGGCGAGCTGACCGGGCGGCTCCCTGTCAGGTGGCTGCGAGAGACAGGAGAGCTCAGGCTGGGGGAGTCTCTGGGGGGAAGAGGCCGGGTTGGGGGGGGGCAGCGCCCTCTGCTGGACAGCAGCGAGGCGCCCCCAGCACAGGCCGGGCTTGGCTGGGTGTGTGGAGCAGGTTGTCAGGGTCTGTGGCAGGAGGACTTTAGCCAGTTGGGTTTGCCCGGCTTTGAACCTTAGCGAGATGGAGAAGTAATTCAAGGCCTGTCAATCTTTGCACAAATTAAATTAGATGATACAAGGAAAGAAAAGCCTTTTTTTTTTTTTCCCCCTTCCTATTTTTTTTTTTTCCTTTTATGGCAGCATGAAAATACTTTCTAAAACCTGGCCAGCAGGTGGTAGATTCCAAAGCTCCTGGGTGACTAGGAATGTTAGGCTACGCTGGAAGAAAAATCAAGACACAAACCGCAACCCTCCTCTTTGTCTGCAGATCGGCGAGAACGACGCGCCAGGCTGGGAACCGGCGCCCAGCACGTGTGCGTCCCAACGGAAGGCAGGCAGGCCACACGTCTCTCTCAACCACTGCCACCATCTAAGCTGAGGGGATATTTCTGGGCTTCCAAATCCGAAGGGCATCCGAGCACTGGCGGGAGCCCAGCACCGTCTGGGGTCCCCGCCAAACCACCCTGTCTACGGTCACTGAAGCCCACTCACTAGAATAGGCTCTCCAAGCCCTGAGCGGGGCCTGGCTCCCTCTGGGCCCAACCGTGCACCCATCAACACCGGGGTGGACGCCAGCCCCGTGCAAATACCAAAGTCCTCGGGAAGAAAGAATGGGCTTCGGAAAAGCAACTTTAGAGACCAAGGGATGAAATACCAAGTACTTCTGTGAACGTCAATTCCTGGACCGAGTCCTGGCTTCTAAGGTATGATTTTCCACCCTTCACTTAAGGCAAAACCTGCTTTATCAAACCCCCACACACCAACACCTGCCCCCCATAAAGGTAAAACAAACCCCATGGGTCTTAAAATTTTGTGCTGATACCAGGGGTTAGGCAAGATAATGAGGGAGAACATTCTTGAAGGGACAACTTTCAGTGGTGCTACCCTGAGACGTAAGAGGGAAAAAGGTAGGATTCGTACCTTTTCAAAAAACAAAACAACCCCCCAAACTTGATAAGGACTTCTGCCCCACAGACAGCTCTCGTGGGGGTAGACAGTGGAATGTTGGCAAAGGCTGAATTATGGCAAACTGCAGGTTTTTACCCCCCCTCCACGAACATAGCCGATTGTCTCAAAAATGAAGCCGACAGATGAGAGCGGTTAAAGTGCACATGTCACCCACCTGGGATGACAGCTTCTGAGATGATAGAAGTTTTGAGAAGGATGCAGCCTCCTTCCAGGAAATTCACTAGACTCTGGAAATCTGGGGACTCTGGATGGTTGTCTCTATCTGTCCCCCCAAACTTAAACGCAACGTCAGGCATCTGCTTTCTTTTTTTTTTTTTTTTTTTTTTAATTTTTTATTTTTGGGACAGAGAGAGACAGAGCATGAACGGGGGAGGGGCAGAGAGAGAGGGAGACACAGAATCGGAAACAGGCTCCAGGCTCCGAGCCGTCAGCCCAGAGCCTGACGCGGGGCTCGAACTCACGGACCGCGAGATCATGACCTGGCTGAAGTCGGACGCTTAACCGACTGCGCCACCCAGGCGCCCCAGGCATCTGCTTTCTTGAGCCTGGTGGACAAGTGTGGTACCCTACCAGGGGGACACAATGGAACACCGGGTCGGAGCCACCCTGGCAGACAACCCCTTCTCACAGGAAACGAGGGCTCACGACTCGGGCCCCAGAGCGGCTCTCTAGGTCACAAGCACAAGCAGCAACAATCCAGGCAGTTCTGCAAGCACAACATCCCCCGGAGTTCAGTTTCATGGGGGAAAGAGGAGAAAGGCACATCAGAGCACAGGTCTTAGGAAGCAGTTCTCTCTGTGCTGCAGACCACATTGTGCGAGAGGGCAGGCCAGGTGGACGCAGGAAGCTACTTTCCAATTCTGATTCCACACTGGTCCAACCACAATGCAACCGAGTGGAGTTCCTGGGGTATGGGGGCAGGTGAAATCTGTCTGGAAAAAACACCAGCCAAAACAACCAAAACAACTTAAACCTTCGAGCAGATTGGGAGTAAAAGGCACCTTCAAATCGCCATTGAGCTGGGCAGCAATGGACACAAACCCAGTGTCCATGGTGACTCTGTGGGGAGTACATGGGGAGGCCTGGCCTATGTGGACACAAAGCAGGAATGCAGGCTTCATCTGCCGGGGCCATTCCCCCCAGCAGAGTGCTTCTTGGGGGGGGGGGGGACGTGGAGCCCCAGAGGGGAACCTGAGTTGGGGACGAGGACAGACAGCTGGGCTCCATGTGGACCGGAGGAGAACCGTGGCAGGCAGGGCTGTAGCTCAGAGCTGTATGGGCTGGTGCAAGGAAGTCCTCTACCTTAGGGTCTTGGGGGGTGGGTGGGGGGGGGGGGTACATCGTAGTTCAAAAGATTAGTTGGTTTGGTTCTGAGAGTCTGTTTCTGAAGGCTAGATCTCCAGGACAGAAAGAGGCAAATGTAACCCACAAGTGGCGTTTCTCGACTCTCAAGCAAGGAAGACAACCCTAGATCAAAGAAGGGAGGTGGGGTAGGAGGAGGGAAGGACACGGACCCCTGCCCCAACCCTTAATTTTCTTTTGGGCCCTCAAGGCACTTGGACAGACACTGAGGAGTGAGCCGCACTGCTGGCTCATCAAGTTCCTCGTGGATCGGAGAGCTGAAACCGTTGGGCCGGTATGTTTACCCTTAACACACACACACACACACACACAAATAAATAAACAAATCTAAGCTAAAAATTTTAAAGCAGACCTCTTTCAAATAAACTGAAAGATAAATATCTCCATCTGCAAGGCCAGCTTGCAATTCATCAACAAGCACCAAGTTACAGATTTTGTTTTTCCAACTATGTTCTAAGACCCATGCTCCTGAGGGGCACTAAGCAGGAATCAAAGGGCGCACTGAAAGCACAGACTTTTCTAGGCTGTCCCCCTGCAGGGAAGCAGTGAATCCAGCAGGCACACGGGCCTCAGAGGGGACTCCACGAACTGTCCTGCTCCAACCAGCTGGTGACGAGCCTCGAGCAGACACGGATCACCCACAGTGGGGAAAAGAAAGAAAGACCAGGCAACATTCGTGGCACCTTCAAGGGGTGACCTACAACAACCAACAGACCTTCAGACTGGAAAAAGGTTTTAAGAGATCAAATTCTGCCGGGGCCCCCAAGACAGAATGAAAACGTTTCTGAGCCACACCTGGGCCAGTGCTTCCCTCGGTCTACACTGGTGGAAATTACTGCACACGGGCTGAACTCCTTCATCTGAACCTACTCAGCCGGTTGTCCTGGTAACAGGGGTGGGGACAACCTCGCTGCCGGAGCTGTAGCTCTTCCCTTGGGAGGGTGCCAGGAGGCTGTGGGTCAGTGACAACCAAAAAGTGTCACAATGCAGGAAAAACAGGAAGCCAGAATAGGATTTCTTTGGATTGGATGTTGAAATTAGATTTTTTTTTTTTAAATAGTCCCAAATCAGGATGGTGCAGATCACGTACATATATATGCTTTTTGAACACATCACACCTTCTCTCACTGGTTTTCACAAACGTTTGCCCTTCCTTCCAAAATGAAATGAGAAATACATGCAAAAAGGGGTGAGGTGTGCACGGGGTAAGGTTCTGGGAAAACTGCCGCAGAGGACCGGGGGAGCCCCAAGCGCCCACACGCTACCTGAGCAGGCCGGGCAGCACTTTCTATGCCGAGCTGAGCCAGCACCTGCCACGGAGGGTGGCCGCTTCCGGCAGACCCTACGTGTCCATGCAGACGGGTACCGGTACGCACACGGACAAAGTCCCACTATCTGCTTGTCGGACTGCTGTGTCCCCCAAATAAAAGGCAGGGATAACTTCAGACCTTATTTGGAAACCTCTTTCGGCCTTTAGGAGTTCCTGACATGCCCCAAACCAGTGCCCGGACCACTGAAACATCCTCAGTGGAGCCGTTGGCCACCACCAATGCCACCAGCCCCGGGCCTCCCACCCCACCCTGACATTCGAGACCATCTGTTCCTGGTCCAGGGCCCTGGTCTCCTGGCATGGGCGTCCACGGTAGGAGAGCACACCCAGGAACGGCAGGACAGTGGGGAGCTGGCAGCCATGGGCCGGGCCAGAGGGCAGGGTCAGCAGAAGATCTCTTCACCCTCCGTGGGCACTTCTGATGTGGGGCCATCTGGGAAGGGGACACAAGGTGAAACTTCAGAAAAACTTGGCCTTTTCATTATACTCCCTTTTCTTCCTCCCCAACCCAAGTTTCCACCCAGATGATGGCCTGGTGGGCGCCTGACCCCACTCGCAGGGTCTCCTTGACCAGTTCCGGGCATGAGGTCCTCTGACACCCTTCACCGCCTACTGCTCCCTTTAGCCTGACAAAGCGTCAGATCTGTTCACAAACAGGCCTGGAGACAGAAACTTTTCTCTGACCTCCCACATAGGTGGGAGGGAGTGATCCTAACGAGAAGGAACAGAGGGGGGTTTAGGGGAAAGGGATGTGCAAACAGGGAGCCTCATTTAGGGGGATTTAATCCCAAGCTCCGAGCCGGCAGGGACATCAGTGGTCTCTCTGAGCTTCCATCCCCTAGTTTCTCTCCAGCTGGCATCACCTACTTCACACACACAGCCACTTGGAGGATTAAATCAGATCTCGGGAAAAGCTCACCAAGCGCTAGTTATTGTATAGATGACTAGACTTAGACCGAGAGAAGCAGGGAAGACTTTCATCTTCACATAAGTGAGTTTCAGTCCCTCAGCTGGGGAACAGATGCCCCCAAAACGACACCCGTGCTCTCTCCTTTGCACACGCGTGCACACAGTGGGTTCCTAGATGCCCGAGAGTTCGTGCCCCAGCGTCCTGCGCAGATAAGAGCAGGTGGGCTTGGGAGGTGGCAGTTCAGCTTTTACACACCTGAACGGCACCTTTTAAACCCTTCCCACGCTACCAAAATCCACCCGCCCTGCAGGATCCGGGGACACCATGGGCGCAGGGAGAGCTGGTGCATGCGACTCACCACCAGACTGAGAGCGGCTTCCTTTATTCTTCTTTTTCTTCTCCTTCTTCTCCTTTGGCTTGGCTAACCCGAACAGGCGGGTGGAGGTGGAGGCGGGCACGGGGGCCTGGCTCGGACCCTCTGCTACTTTGTTTGTCTGGCTGGTGGAACTCAGTATGTGAAAAGGCCCCTTATCTTTGTGTGTCCGAGAGATGCTGTTCCTTTTTGGGGACACTGAGAGTTCTGAGTCCAGTGACCCTGATTTGGCTATCGCAGGTACAGACGGCAAAGGGGACTCCTCAGGATTCGGGAAGAAGGATGGGATCCTCAGCAGCTTGGTGTGTTGGTGAGACACCTGCACATGTTCAAGATGAGAGGTGTTAACCCGGGGCCCGCTCACTAAGTGCTGGCGGAGATCAACTGTGGGGGTCAGCCCGGTGTGCACCCACTTCCTCGGACCCCCGGCACTCGCTGTAAAAGGATTCAGGGCTTCCTTCCTAGCGCCCGCCCCCCGATATAGTACCTGGGTCAGTGTTAAAGGTACCACCCTTGATACCATTAATATTTTTAGTGCATGTACTTAATGTCCGCACCGGGAAGAATTCATAGTGTCTTGGGAGGAGGCAGCTCAGAAAGGAACTCCCATTCCCTGAAGAAAGGGGACAGCTGCTTCCCTGAAGACTGACACAGGGCTGTGGAGAATTACCTTAGGGCTGAGGGGTCAGGGGGCCTGGCAGGTGCCAGGTGGGTGGGGGCTCAGAGGCCAAACCAAAGACGCAGACAGAAAGACGGTCTGGTTTGTGCGCCCCTGTGCTAGGAGCCCTGATGTACTGGGATGGGGGTGGAGTCCATCCTCGCCCTGAAGAGCAGCACGGAGCCACCGGCTGCCCCCACCATACATCTGAGTGCCTCTGTGGGACGCTGAACTGCCCTCTGGAAGACGCCACCCGAATTTCCTGTGGCGGTCCCAGATCCATCCATCAAACGCATGGCAACAGGAGTGTTGACAGACAGGCAGGTCCGTGTTCCAGAACAGCCGCTGAAGGCCCTGACACCCGCTCGGGTCGCCCCCGCACCTGCCCGCGGGGCTCAGCTCCCGCCCACCGGGCTCAGCTGGAGCCCGCGCTCCAGACAGGGCCCCTCCCGGGCCCCACAGCGCCCCCACCCTGCACGCAGGACAGGAGGGACCGGGCCCTTCCCCGACGCCGCAGCGCCCCCACCTGACAGGCGTCGTGCTCCGCCTGCCTCTGGCTAAGTCGCTCGGCGTCCCGGCGCAGCTGCTCCTGCTCCCTCTCCAGCTGCTTCTGGGCGGCGCGCAGCCTCTCCAGGTCGCACTGGTAGGCGCCCTTCTTGAACTGCAGCTCGTCGCGGTCACGGTCGAGGTCCTGGCGGCCCTGCCGCACGTCCTGCTCGCGCTGCGCCAGCCGCGCCTCGCGCTCCTGCAGCGCCCGCTCGCGGGCCTCCCACTCGCGCTCCCGCCGCCGCTTCTCGTCCAGGTGCTGCGCCTGCTGCCTCTGCAGGTTGGCCAGGTCCTGGCGCTGCTTCTCCAGGCTGCGCTGCTTCTCCTGCTCCACCAGGGAGCTGGGGCGCGACAAGCCGCGGCTGAGCGCGCGCTCGGCCAGCAGCAGCTTCTGGTCCTCGATGTAGCTGTCCTGCTGCAGCACCACGCCCTGCGGGGACACCGAGGAGCGAGGTGCGGCCGGACGCCAACGCCCCCTCGTTCTCGCCCAGTCGGGGTGACAGCCCTCCACCACCACCCTGGGCACTTGTCACACAGGAATGTCGGCAGCGCGGAGACCCAGCCTCGGGGAACTGGGTGGCTCGCTGTTGACACGGCCTGGGGTGGGGCCTTGTATTTTGGAGGCGGGACAAGGAGCAATTGGGTCTGTTACAGCTTCAAAGAAAAGGAAGGGAGCAAAATTTACAGATGATACCCAGCAAGTGCTAAGGGGTCCTCACTTGGGCAGGGCTGCCCTATCCACACACCACACGGAGATATGGAACATGGAAACTTACAATCATACTAAAGCTTTTCTGGACAGAAGACCCCCGAACCATGACAGTGCCCCACGTGCTTTGCAGTAAGGCTGCTAACAGCACCTCCAGTCTGCCATCATCAACTCTATCTTAGAAGGTGGAGGACACTCCAGCCACTGCCTTTTGAAACCTTTCTCATCGTGAGAGCCAGTCTTGTCTTGACAGAGGGCCCCGCTTACCCACTAGCAACCTCCAAACCCCACACCAACAACACCCTTACGGTTCGTGTCAGAACAAGTGAAGGGATAAAAGAGAAAGGCCCGTACCTGCAACGTGCTGAGGAGTTCGTGGAGGTGAACGACACTCTGGACAACCTGCTGGAAAAGGAAGCAATGGCCACGTCACCTTGGGACCCAGTCTCAGGACCCAGCGCACCCACGTGACGTCTGGCAACATAACCCCCCAACACACGGCAAGGTGCTTCAGTCTGAATGGGAGGTTTCCAGACAGAAAGCACTGGAAAGAAGAAGCAGCTACAAGTGCCTAAGAGATACAGAACAAGAACCAGCAAACAAACAACCGTAGGCAGGAAGAACATCAGCGCACATTAAATGCATTATAAAACGCCACCGGTCTAAATTGGTACAAGAATGACACACGTACAGGGTAACGAAACAGAAAGTCCAGAGCAAATCATGAGAACTTAGTATATAAGTAGAGTTTCTAAATCAATGGGAAAGGAAAGAATATTCAACAAATTGTTCTGAGAAAAGTGGCCAAGAAGTCTTGGGGAAAAACTGAGTGGGATCTTGGCTCACACAAAAAATATTCAAACAGATGAAAATGTTAAGTGTAAAAAAAGAACCATAAGGAGTTATAAGAAAATAGAAGAATGTCTTCTGACCATGAAACAGAGAAGGTTTTTTGAAGAAGCAAAACAAGAAACCATAGATGCACTTTTAACGGTCACCATGTGAAATGGAAAAGAAAAAGGTAGGAACATACAGAACAGAAAAGTCAAATGAAAAAAAAAAAATCCTTGAATTGAAAAAGGTTCTTGGGCACCTGCATGGCTCAGTTAAGTGTCCGGCTCTTGGTTTCATGATCTCAAGGTTTGTGGCTCTGAGTCAGGCTCTGTGCTGACAGTGTGGAGCCTGCTCGGGATCTGTCTCCCTCTCTCTCTCTGCCCCTCCCCTGCTCACACACTCTCAAAATAGATAAACTAAAAAAAAAAAAAAAAAAAAAAAAAAGCTCTCATGGATCAATGAGAAATGAATACCCTCATAAGAATACAGGCAAGGAATATAAACCAGCAATATACAAAAGCAATACAAACGGCCAATTATATAACCAATTAAAAATGACTCACCTGAAATCGAATAGATGAAAAATAAAGAAATCCCACTCAAACTTACGAAGCCAACAAAACCTTAGTTAACAACTAACCCCTCCCGGTGCTGGTGAGACCAAGCCTGCGTGGAGGGAGGGGAGCATGCCACACACACTTCTTTCCAGAGCACAGGGCAGTGTGTGGAGGGAACAGTCACTGTGTGCACAGGTCTGTTCTTGCTGCGTTGTTTGCAAAGCAAAAAAGTACAGGAAGAACTAACTAAACTACTGTCCACAACATAACAACAAGCAGCTGTTAGCGCATCTGTACACATGTGCTCTGGGGAAACCCTTCTAAAGTGGGTTGAGAGGAAAAAAGGGCATGAAGCTTCTGGGGGGGAGGGTACTGATATCAATTATACAAAACAATTTTTATAGTATTCACACCCACACAAAAATACACGTTATGTAGAAGAAAAGGCTACAAATATAAACCATTGAACAGCAGTTACTTCTCAGTGGTGGGATTCTTACTTTTTTTTCCTTTTTTCCATTACTGGACATTTTTCAAGCTTTCTACTATCACCACATATTCCTTTTATAATACAGTTGACCCTTGAACAGTGCAGGGGTTGGGATGCTGATTCCCTCGAACAGTAGAAAATCCACGTGTATATATAACTTTTGATGCCCCCAAAACTTAACTAGTAGTTCAGTAGTTACCGTTAGTAACAGTCTACTGTTGACCTGAAGTCTTACCCATAACATGACAGTCAATTAACACATATTCTGTATGTTATATACTGTATTCTTACAGTAAAGTTAGCTAGAGAAAAGAGTGTTACTACAAACATCATAAGGAAAACACATTTACAGTATGGCACTGTATTTATTGAAACCCCCCCCCAAAAAGAAAAAAACCCCAAAACATCACATGTTAAGTGGACCCATGCAGTTCAAACCCACATTGTTCAAGGATCAACTGTACAAAGAGCAAAATACAAAAAAAACTTAATTATCAGGCTTAGCTCTTCTAAAAACACTTTTTACACCTCTTTTTAGTTTATTCTTTTTTTAAAAAAATATTTGTTTCTTTGAGAGAGAGAGGGAGAGTGTGTGTGCATGTGGGAGGGGCAGAGAGAATCTCAAACAGGCTCCGCACTGTCAGCACAGAAGCCCAACATGGGGCTCGATCCCACAAAGCAGGAGATCATGACCTGAGCTGAAATCAAGAGTCAAATGCTCAACTGACTGAGCCACACAGGTGCCCCTCACTTTATTCTTAATAAACAGAGGTCACCAAAGACAGCAGGCTCTGGCTGGGGCATCTGCAGGGTGTAATCCATACTGGAATGCCTTCCTTCCCTGACCCTTGTCATGAAGTACAGGGAAGAAGTCACCGAATAAAAAAGAGCTAATTTTGCTCAAGCAGCAGATGACAGAGAGCGACAGTCTGCATGAGAGGAAGCTTATT
The DNA here is from genome assembly GCF_018350215.1 of Panthera leo. NCBI lineage: Eukaryota > Metazoa > Chordata > Mammalia > Carnivora > Felidae > Panthera > Panthera leo. The sequence continues at coordinate 9,583,637 of NC_056684.1, forward strand.
TCATTTAAGAAGAACGCTCTGAGGGGAGTTCCTTCAGATACTGCAGTGTTTAGACTTCCATGCCAACAAACTGAAAACATCCTTCTGTGTTTTAGGGGAAAAAAGGGGAAAGATTCCTTTAATTTAAAATTTTAGAAAAAGCTCCTCAGGGACTAAAGATCCACATTAAAAGCAAGAAGAAACACGAAGAGCCTCCTGAGAGGGACAGCCCACAAAGCCACTGTCACGGACACTCCGGTCTGCTTACACACGCAGCACACACTCAGAGCCACGCACGGGTGGCCAGCGGGGAACAGCATTTGCTGAGGAGCAAGGAGAGGAGGGGACATGAGTGGAACAGGTGCAATTCTTTGGCCAGGTCAGCGGAACTCAGCTGAGGAAGGTGAGGAAGACTCATGTCAGAGGCTGCCCTCCAACGAGAGGCAAGCCACAGCTGCTTTCAGAGGGACGCACAGCCAGTGAAGAGTAAAACTCAAAGAAGGAAAGTCAACCCGAGTCTTCGCAGGACGGGAAATCAGTGCCCACAACTACCCGCAAGTTGACCCGCCATGTTCCACACTTGTGGCTTTTGGTGCCAGGCCTGTGTGACAGGAAAGGAGGCCTCACAGCCCATGTTCACAGAAAGCAAGAGGCTGGCTTCTCCAGGACAGAGACACAGACAGAGGCCGTGCTGGGAGGCAACAGTCTGGTGAAATTCCAGGATGGTGCCCTGGGGCCCAGGAAAAGCGGAGGAGAGGGAGGGAGGCGGCGGCCGCGCTGGTTAAGTGCACAGATCGTAGCCCAGAGTCAGCTTGTTCACCACGGCACATCAGAGACGAGCATTCCCAGCCTAGCAATTGTAACAAAACCCTATTCTTACATGGAGCTTGCGATGCCCTTACCTCACTGTTTCTTTTAAGCATAAATACCAGGTTAGCATTTCCACCCTATAAAACAAAAAACACACATTACACCAAAAAAAAAAAAAAAAAAAAAAAAAAGATCCTGAGGCAAAAATAATATTCAATGTGCTTCTCAATTCTGCTCTGGCTTCTCTTTTTCATTCTTTTGCCCCACAGCCTCTCACTGCAGGGCAATGCAGATTTGGGGCCCCGTAAAGAGCTCAGGCTGGTGTGTGGCACTTACGCAAACCTCTGAGCGCCAGGCCAGAGGCGCGGGGGCCAGGAGCATAAATACGGTTCTGAGCCAGAAAGGCCGGACGGCCAGTAACAGGGGACTCTGAACTGTATGGTCTCTTGAAAAACGTGCTTTCCTCTTACAGTAGAAGTAACAGCAAGTCAGCATCCAAGACAAGATCGACACGGACTAGCTGCCAAGATTATGAATTAGGACAGGTGCTAAGGGGGTCTTAGATGGCAGATTTCAAAAAATACCTTTTTCAGACCACTGTCCGACTCTGTTCTTCTAAGATCTTGGCCATCCTCTCCCTCTTCCTTCTCGCCTCCTAAAGCAAACACGTTTTTTTTTTTTTTTTTAAGTTGTGAAACAGATTAGGAAAGAACACAATATACATAGCTTAGAGATATACTATTTAGGCATCTTATTAATGCCAAATGGTGGCAACTAAGTAATTATTAATAAGTTTACTGAGGCAGAAGAATTAGAAGCAGAAAAGAAAAACAAGTATTATTGGTCCTTTGGCCACACCTTAGCTGAGATCCCAGGAAATTATTTTTTATTACTCAAAATAAGCGTGACACTGAAAGAAACTGTGTTTTGGCAGCTAGCTGCTCCATGGGATTTCACTAGAACATCTATTGGCTGAAAGGGACCAAGGAGCTGAAGCTACCAGAACATACATCATTTTTGGTTTTATGTGATAGTCAAGGATCGCCTACAGACGTACAAGTTCTAAAGCATTTACCTTTTTTTTTTTTTTCCCTTTTCTTAAAGTAAGCTCTAGGCCCAATGTGGGGCTTGAACTCATGATCCCGAAAGAGTCACATGCTCTCCCGACCGAGCCAGCCAAAGGCCCCTAAATCATTTACCTTTCGAAGCATTCATCTGATGGCTGTCGAATCCTCCAAAGGTCTCTGCTCTCCGGGGCAAGGAAACAGGGCCAACCGTACCTTCTTGCTCAACAGGGCTACTGACAGCCTGCCCCAGTGTGCCTCCCAGGCTTCCACTCACCAAACCCTGAAGGATCTCCACTGGAAAAAAGGAAACAAGCAAAAGTGACATTTCACCTTCCAATGAAAAAAAGAACATCTCCAGGTAATACACAAGATGTACAGGGAGAGCATGATCAGAAAATTCCAGAGAGTGACTAGGTGACCCCCTTTGCTCAGAATGCATGTCTTAGCTGGATTCTACTGGGAATTCTGAGATTAAACCTTTAGCCTTATTTATATGAGGCCTAAGAAACTTGAAAGGGCACAGGGAAGACAGAGGAATTTACTGGAAGGAGCGTGGCCTTCTAGAGTCTGTGCCAAATTAACCAAAAAGAATTCCCTGGGAAGTAAGATGGGCCAATTTGAGAGCAGCTAAAACTGGCAGGGTTGTGCCTGCTGCCACAGTGAGCTCAAGGGACCAGAGCAGAGATGTATCCAGATTCTCGAGTCTGTGACCAGCGAGGCCTCTTTTCTAGAGCCAGTGTCCCACGGAAAGGAGAAAGTGCTTCCGGTGGAATAAAATTTGAGCAGGAGGGGAGCAACAGAGGAGTAGGGGGAGGAGGGAAACAGAGGCAGGGAATCTTGTAAGATAAGCCATCATATTTTTTAAAAAAAACACCACACGGAAACAAAGAGCCCCACGAAATGAGAACAGGTATCTGAACGTAAAAAATTAAGAAACTTATTTCACGTAAAAATGCGCAACCGGGAGACCTCAAAGTCAAATCTCACACAAAGCTAAGGAGAGAGAGCTAGAGAAGGAACGTGGAGCGTAACTTCCCTGCGGGTGGTAACGGCACATCAGAAAGCCACGTTCATAAAGTGGACAAGCTACTTACAGTGAGGAGAGGACACAGGCAGGGAGGAACCCAGGCAGGAATCGGGAAACACAGACTCAAACAAGTGGGAACAAAGAGAAACAATCATTTTAGAAACAGGAAGTACAAGATAGGAGCAAACAGACCCAACAGAAAACAACTTACCAGAAGGGGGCAGGATACTGGAACTTTAAAAAGATGGGAGAGAAAAAGCGTGAAGAGAAAGTGACAAGTACTGAGGACAGGCGGAGACAGCCCAGCATGTGGGTGACGCACGTTCTTGAAGGAGAAAATCAAAGCACGGGCATAGGGAAGATGCTACAAACTATCCTTTAAGAATACTTTCCTGAAATCTGCAAACTCTGAAGCCACACCAAATTAGAACACTGAGAACCTGGGGACATCAACCCAGAAAAACCCCAACACTAAGGCCTGTGCTAGTAACATTACTTGGATTTCGAATAGGTAGTTCTTTGGGCACTTGGCAGATGGCACATGACTTCTATGGGAAGAATCGAATTCTGATCACACTCCGGTGGCAATGCGCTAAGTCAGAAAAAAAGGAGTAACATTATTTAAGAACAACTGAGATACCCAAGGGGAGAAGACATGAACCCAGGATTTTCTATCCCAGCAGAGGAGCAGACTTTCAAGCTCTCACTGGCACAAATTATCAACAGTGTGGAAGCACACAGGGTACTGTCCTCGCGAGCCTTTCCGGAGACACCTACTGAAGGATGAGATTCAGCCATCCGGGATGACAAGCCACATGACAAAGAACCTCAGCAGCGATGACCGTCCCTACTGCCCAGACTGTGGTCTTAAGCTATCATTTCTCGCTACCAGAAACATGAGCTTCTTAGAGACGTGACTCTAGGCCTGGGCAGAAAACAAGATGAGCCTACAACATCTTAGTATGCCAAACAGCCAGGCAGCTCTCAGAAAGTACTGGGGCCGTGGCAAAACGACTCCGAAGCCAAACCAAGAGGTGCTGGTTGGCAGAGAGAGGACACTTGGAACTTGTCATAAGGATCAGTGTTATACCGACTGGAACCCCATCAAACAGGTTTAAATTCATGAGTCTACAGTAAGATCTAAAAAGTTGTGGTCACCTTTAGAGGGTGACCACAGATCAACTCACTATCCTGAAAATTAGTAGATAAAGGGGGAAAAAAATCAAGTATTTATCCTTTTATCTTCCTTTTTCTCTGTGTTACAGAGAAGGAGACGAGGAGCTATTCTTGCCTCTGATACAAGAGCACAGCACTAGGAGAACGTGGCTCACCAAAGGGATCACGGCCGAGGAACTAAGCCTCTGAATGTAGCCGTGGGTGTGAAGCAACTAGGACAGAGGAGCAGATGCCCTGCTTGAGTAACAGCCAGACCGTGAGAGATGCTACAAGTCAAAGAGCTCAGGTTCTTCAAAGGAAAAGTGTGTGGGAAAGAAAGAAAGGGATGGAGGGAGGATTGGAAAACAGGACTCTGGAAAAGCCTAACAAAAACCACACGCAAGACTATCGTGTCTATGAATACGCCCGTGGCCAGAAAACCATGGGCCACGGGCCTGGGTAGCCGTTTCAAGGATGTTCTTCTGATAGTAATTTACTAAACAAAATTATTTGTTTTGGGTTGTTTTCTGTATTTGTGCTTTATTTTACAATAAAACAGTAAAAGCTGGCAGATAATGTCAGAGCATTAACCACTTTGGGAAGGGATCAGGAGGGGTGATTACCCTCATTTATTGCACTTTTCATTAAAGGTCCTCCTTTGAGTGCCTCTTCTGTGTTGGAGCGGAAGAGGACTCTAGAGCTGTGAGTCGGGGAGCACTCCTCAGGCAAGGGAGTGCTGCACTCAGTCATGTCCCGAAAGATCATCTCCTTCTCTTCCAGTAAAAGAAGGATCTGCTGGTCCTTCTGCTGAAGTTGTTCTGCAGGGGACAATGGAGAAAAGGTCTGGTCACTTGACTGGGGTTTAGGAAGAGACGACCAAGACATGGGCGCCACCTCGTGGTCATCACTGGGACAACAGAGAACACAGGTCCACCCCCCACCCCCCTTTCCTTCATGAAGGCAATTTCTATCCTGGGTCTTTCCAGGCAAGATCAGATCTTCTGACATAACAAGCATGAACTTTGTTGGAAACACTCCTGCCTCCTGTGTATTTCTCAACCCACTCCTGTCTGCGTCTGCTCTTTCCAAGGCGACCATTACTGACCCAACGAGGCCTGGTTTCACGTTTCCCCCGTTGAACGGTCTCCCTCCCTCACTTTGAGGACCCCACTGGTTCTCCTCCTGCCACCGGCAGCGGAAGACCAGGCTCCGTCTGGGCTCCATCCCACACCTCACACACCTCCTTCTGGGGATCTTCACTGCCATAGCTTCAATGATCTCCCACGTGCTGGTAACTCACGCAAAGCACCCCAAATCCTGCCCGCTGATGAGCACCAGACCGCTGAGTCCCACTGGCCTGTGGCTCTCCTCACTTAGATGCCTAGTCCTTGTCAGAAAGCTCTTTTCTCCATTCTTGCCGTCCCCCCTCCTCCCTCCATCCTTCAGCTTGGCCAGTGGGTGCCGTCCCACACGCACCCTTCTCCGCAGGAGTCTCCTCAATGGGCCTTCCACTCCTGGGGGCTCCCCCACTCCCTCCAGCAGATCTCCCACTGGCTTCGATGCCAAAGAAGGCAGTTCAGGCTGAAATTTTGCTACACAAATCTATCATTTCCTTGTTGCCGCTCAAGCCTTGGCACCTTTCCAGCTTCATCCCCATCTCTTGGCCCCGACCCCCCGGCACACCAACCTGCCACTCCTCACCAACCCTCAGTCCTCTTTCCTCTTCACCTAACCGTGCCTGTCGTCTGGTGCAGGAACTGCTTTGAGAGTCAGCTCACGTGTCAAGCTGCTCTGTGAGTCCCCACAGGCAGGATTAGGTCCCGCATCTGTATGTGCCTGCGGTCCAGTCCATCATTTGTGCCCGTCTTCCCTGCTAACGTGGGTTTCCTGACAGCAGGGGCTGCTCCAGGAACCTTTGCACATCCCACTCCCTAGCACCTATAGGACAGTATACCTGGCTGAGTGCTTCAAACACATCTAGAGAAGGAAGTTTTCATCCCCGCCGTGCTCATCATGGGCTGATAAATCAGGTGCAACTCTGGCTTCAGCCTAAATCTGCCATTTTCCCCCCTCCCCAAAACACAACGTTATCGCTTTGTCCAGCTTAAAGGACTAGCTGGACTCCTCGGGTGCTTACATTTACCTGAGTCGGCCTTATTTCTACCCAAAGCACAACACTCAGTAAGCACTGGCAGAGAGAGGGGAGCCTCTGCTGTTGACAGGTAGGGGAGACTTCTCGGCCATGCAGCACATATGTGACCCTGGACTGCTTGGCCTTCATGGGCCTCAGCTTTCTCATCTGCACAATGGGGATGAGCATATAGGGATGTCGACAAGACTACACGAAACAGAAGTAGAAGTCGAACATCATCAGTGAGCACACGTCTCCCAAAACCACCTCATAACTCATTGTGAACACACATCACAGTGGCAGGAGTAACTGATAAAAACAGAGTAACTGGAAAGCTCCTTTCCTCCAGTACCTCTCTCTCTGTTTTAATCTTAGACGTGACCGTGAATTTTGGCAAATTCTTCTGCGACAAAGTACAAAGAAGGCCAACTGGGTTCCAAGAACACGGCCAGTGAGAAAAGAGGATGTCCCCTTGACCTGGTGTCGGACCCCTTCTGACGGCCATTGTACCGGCACGCTGGTCGGCTCCAATCTGGCTGCTCCTCTGTCAAAAGCCATTCACTTCCTGTTTTGAAGTGCATGCTGGGACGGCAGCCTCCGCACCTGCACACACGGCACGCGCAAGGCCCCAGACGCTGCCAACAGCCTCACCTTTTAATTCCCGCGCTCTGCTGTCCAGCGCCCGCTTTTCTTCCTCGCTCTCGCTAGGAATTCCCTCGTCTTCATCTCTGTTCCTGACACCAACACAGCACAAGACGGATCAAAGACCCGCACGAGGTCAGTGACCCCGGTGGCTCCCTGGGGGGGGATGAGGTCAGAGGGGGCCGGGCGCCCCGGTGTTTTGCTTACAGGGTGTTGATCGTGTCCTGGATGATCTGAATCCAGCTGTTCCGCTCCTCTTTGGAGCCGGCGTGCACTTCCACCATCTCGGGGTCCCTCATGCCCATGCTGATCAGGAACAGACCTTTCTCCTCGTGCGCTACCTCTCTCACAATCAGCTTCTTTAAAGAGATCACTGTTGACTTCTGGTCCTGGAGAAAGGGGAGACGGCCGACATGACAGAGGCAGGCGACAGTCTAACTCTCAAGAACAACTCTGATCTAAGGCAAGACCAGATGTACGATCTCACGTATATGTGGAATCTAAAAGAAAAAAAACCCTAAAAAGCCCACACCAAACTCCTAGAAAAAGAGACCGGACCTGCGGCTACCAGATGTGGGGGGGCAGGGAGATGGTCAAAAGGTACCAGTCAGGAGAGGAGCAGGCACGAGGGCCGAGGGCTACGGCTAACAGTGCTGTATGGCACACACAGAAGGTGCCGGGGGTTCTTATCACACGGGTTCCCATTTCTTTCCCTCTTCTCTTTATACTAGATCCCTAGGAGATGACGGGAGCTGAGCTTACTGTGGTGAGCACTGAATAATGTATGTAAATGGAACCATCACTCTGTATGCCTCCCCCAGGGACGTACGTCAGTTTTTTCTCAAGACTGGGGAAAAAGGGCGTATGGTTTAGCAAACTGTGGTGCATTTAAGATCAAGAGAAGTATCTCATCATTTACGTTTTATCAAACAGAAAAAGATTTCCAAAAAAGAGATAATAATTCGTATCTCTAGAGGATCCAGACATGGTGTCTACAGGATGAACCCTTCTAGGTTCCTCTGTGAATCTGTCTGGCAACAATACATACTGGCACGATTTACGGGGCATAACGTGCAAGAAATACTCCAGCAACAGATTTCTTTGGATAGAATGCCCAAGACTCTAAAAGGGACTGTGAGGGAACAGAAAAATAATGGTTTTTTTTTGGGGGGGGGGGAGAAGGGGATGGCATGGAGACAGAAAATTGCAAAGGTATCTGAGAGATTCCTCAGAGGAAGCTGTCCTGAGCAAATTCATTTTGAGGGGGCAGGAGAGCAGTAATCCATGGTCAGACCCAATACCTATTCCAGCTGTTTCAAACATCATCAATTACAAACAGAAGACACCAACAATTCAGCTTACCAATGACGCAAAGACGTATTTCTGGTCTTTTTCTTGAAGGAAAACTAAAATGTCAGTAAGGAGAACTGCTTGAGCCTCTGGAAAATGGGGAAGGAGAGAAAGAACAAGGAGTACTTAGTGGTGAAGCACGGTCAGAGCACCTCTATTAGGGGACAGTTCAGCAACCCACCCCACACGGCAAGGCACCGACAGTACACTCCGCTCCTCCAAGGTGACCATTTAATATTTTTACAGGAGCCATATGTGGTCATTAGATTTTCAGAGGCATTTTTAAAAAATTTTTTTTAAGGTTTATTCATTTTTGAGAGACAGAGACGGAGTGTAAGCGGGGGAGGGGCACAGAGAGGAGGAGACACAGAATCCGAAGCAGGCTCCAGGCTCTGAGCCGTCAGCACAGAGCCAGACGCAGGGCTCAAACTCACAAACCATGAGATCATGACCTGAGCCGAAGTCGGACGCTTAACCGACTGAGCCACCCAGGCACCCCTTCTGAGACATTTTGAAATAACAGCAGCTATCACCAAAGCCATATCTTGAGAAAGCTTGAGTACGCAGTTCCGGAAAGATCTATCCCATAAGGCAAGACTTTAAGAATAAAATACTCCTGGGACGCCTGGGTGGCTCAGTTGGTTGAGCGTCCGACTTCGGCTCAGGTCGTGATCTCATGGTCCCTGAGTTTGAGCCCCGGGTCGGGCTCTGTGCTGACAGCTCAGAGCCTGGAGCCTGCTTTGGATTTTGTCTCCTTTTCTCTCTGCCCCTTCCCTACGTGTAACTATGTCTCTCTCTCAAAGATAAATAAAACATAAAAAATAAAAAATAAAAAATAAAAAATAAAAAAAAAAAGTAAAATTCTCCCAGAATAAAGTTGGGAAGGACTTTAACAGATGTCAAATAGTACCACATTCCACGACATCCTCGACTTTTGATCGTAACAATGGAAGAGGCGTGGGAGAGCAGACCAGAGAGCCGCCAACAGCTGATGGATAAAAATGCCTCAGTCTAATAAAGGTGGGCTTCCCCCCCGCCCTGCACCCCAGGAGAACAGAAGGGCTCTGCGACGCCCTCTGGTTTCACAGGTACATGTGAACACAGTGGCTCTTCCCCCTGCTCCAACGTCTCCTAGGCAACCTCAACCTCTGTCTAGCATGGACACAGCCAGCCCTCCCTCTCAACTAAGACAAAAGTCAAAGTAACTATCCACTTGGATCTAGTAACCCAAAGAAAGCCACACACTCTTGCTGTGTTGGAGTTCGAATTTTCCATTCCTCCCGTGAGGACAAAGTCTGGCATCTCTGGAGATCAGCCATCTACTGAGATCTAACCCAGGCTGGCCCCCCTGTGTCTTCTTTTCCCTGGAAGGAGGGCCTATGATTCCTTGGGAAAAGAATGGGGGCTTCTGCAGCCCCCTTACAGGTGGTCAGGTCCCTTCTGGCCTTTCCTACCACTTCCCACGACTGGAAGCCCCTCCCCGTGTAATTTACTACCAAGCTATACAGAAAACAGAAGTTGAGGCTCCTGGGTGGCTCAGTCGGTTAAGCGTCCGACTTCGGCTCAGGTCATGATCTCTCAGTTTGTGAGTTCGAGCCCCGCGTCGGGCTCTGTGCTGACAGCTCAGAGCCTGGAGCCTGCTTTGGATTCTGTGTCTCCTCATCTCTCGGCCCCTCCCATGCTCATGCTCTATCTCTCTCTCAAAAATAAATAAATGTAAAAAAAAATTTTTTTAATAAAAAAAAAAGAAAACAGAAGCAAGGATGTCTGATTCCTGGGGAGGTACAGTTTTTTAGCTGAGACCACAGGAATTTTCTATGGACTACTAATAGTTTTGACAAGTTTCTTGAAGTTTACTTTTAAATGATTCAGGTGTCGGGGCGCCTGGGTGGCTCAGTCGGTTAAGTGTCCGACTTTGGCTCAGGTCACGATCTCGCGGTCCGTGAGTTCGAGCCCCGCGTCAGGCTCTGGGCAGATGGCTCAGAGCCTGGAGCCTGTTTCCGATTCTGTGTCTCCCTCTCTCTCTGCCCCTCCCCCGTTCATGCTCTGTCTCTCTCTGTCTCAAAAATAAATAAACGTTAAAAAAAAAAAATTTGAAAAAAAATAAATAAATAAAAAATAAATAATTCAGGTGTCTGCCAAAAAAGAAAAAAATTCCAAAACACAAGTTTCAACTTAGTTGGATCCTAAGGTTTGTATGACCAGGGTCGGTGGGTCGGAGAACAACACTCGTCCCATTCGAGGGGTGCCCAGCACCATATTGGCTGTTCTTGGCACGAGTGTGCCTGGAGGAGGACGACTCTGCACCAGCCCCTGTCCCTGCTAGAGGCACCTTGAGCCACAGAAGCCATCGCTGGGCCACAGCTGCACTCCCCCAGCCGGAATCCAGGAGCTTTTGCTTTGGGGGTGAACACACAAAGTGCCATGTGCAGGAAGGAGTCAAGTGCGGGCTCCAGGCAGCAGCTCTAGGAAACTCAGGTCCTTATGAAGGAGGCAGGCGTTTCTCAAGGGCCAGGCTGCCTGAAGACGGCCCCAAGCAGCCAATGTGGGCAGAGGCCTGAAGCGGGTTCTCAGAGCATCGGAGTGTGGAGGCAGCCTCAGGGATCACAGAGTTCAAGTTCACCACGGAGCAGGGACACACATGCTGGGGGCAGGAAGGGATCTTTCTTTCCTCTGAAGCACTCCGGTCCTTCCTCCTCACGCTCCTGCTGGAGCTCCGGCCCTGTGCGCTGGCCCCGAACCCCTGCGGCAGGGGCTCTCCTGTCTCTGTCACCAGCCTGTCCCGCTGCTGCTTCCTCACCGCATCCCCTGTCCAATGTGTTCCTCTCCTGCTGAAAACCCTCACTCTGGAACCCACTGTCTGTCCACCCTGATCAGCAGCATCGGCTGTGGACGTCTCCATCCTGACTGGGTCCCTCTCTGCCACCCCAAACCAGGCCATCCTTCACGACTTCATCCTTCATAAGTAAGTTTAATGCCGCTCCTCACCGCTTGCCCCCGGCCTCGTCCAGCCCTTGTTTCCCGCACCCATCAGACTGCGGAGTGAGCACGTCTGCACAGACCCCAACCTCTGAGCAGGGTCGCTTCATGCACCTCTGGAGCCATGCGACTACCTGGGACATCTTTGCTGTTTGGTCCAAGTGTGGGGACACGTCAGTGAAGGACGCTAGGGGGCTGGCCGACAGCAGTTACCCACGGTGTCACGGACATGTCACAGACGAGAGAAAGGCATAGGTTTCATCCCCAGCCTTGGTCTTAGGCCAGCGGGGCTGTGCACTGGGCAGGCGGCTTGCGGAAGCCGGCATGGGGGCGGGCAGACTCAGTGCTGCTGGGGAGGTCAGAGCCGCCGTAGGGGCCCAGAGAGCGCAGGTTCGATGAAAACAATTATTAAGCAATCAATCACAAGCACAGAGAATGAACAAACCTCATGATAACTTCCTTAACTTGATGTAGCCGATCTTTTAAAAGAAAAGAATTAAAACCCAATAGAAAATTAGGGTTAGGGTTAGGGTTATGAAAGAGATAAAGATCATCAGGTTTAATAATCCATCGAGTCGACAGGAGTTAAACAGAACAGTTCTCTACGGTCCTGGGACCTGGAAGGTCCTCTACCACCTGTCTTCAGAACAAGTGACGTATTTTTAATCTCACACACTCTGACTTGGTATCTGATGGCAGTTCCACTCCTTGCAACGGACACCGGAGGCCCCAGCTCCAAATGTGCTGCCCATTTCTGTAGGGGAATCTGCCCTCCTTAACAGCTTGCGTTTTTACAGTAATCTTACACTCGGGATTTTTGCTTGTTTTCTTGTCTTTTGAAACTGCTTTATTCTTTAATTTTGTTTAATGTTTTGAGTGAAAGAGACACAGAATTGGAGGCAGGCTCCAGGCTCCGAGAGGTCAGCACAGAGCCCAACACGGGGCTCAAACTCACAAACCATGAGATCATGACCTGAGCCCAAGTTGGACGCTTAAATGACTGAGTCCCCCAGATGCCCCCCTAAATTGCTTTATGAATTTCACATTATATAATGAGCATCCTGCCATGAGATCGGGTGAAAGTCCCCTGCTGTCAGGACCTTACAGATTGGGTCAAAATACAACATTTGATTAGAAGCTGGCCACAGGCGACCCACAAGAGACAACTGACACCAGAACGTTGACAATGAAGGTAAGTGAGAGCATGAAGTTTAGGAAGCACGTGTGTCTTCCTAAGGACTTCAGGGAAAACATCAGGGTCAAAGGCATCATGATGGTCATGGAAGAGGGTCAGTGCTCAGTGCCCGCAGACCATGACCGGATGGCTTTTCCCTCGGCCGTCTCACCACCTCCCCAGTCCTGTCCATCTCTTCTCTCACCCTTGCCTGTGGCTCCCCGAGCCTCTGGCGCACGTCCCGCCCACACTGCCCGACGGAACTGCCTACATTTGCTGGAGGCACACCACGTTCACCGGCCTCCAGAGGGAGGGCCGGGGCTCCCCTTGCTAGCAACTTGTTCCTTCGTTTTCGTGGCATTTTCCACGCTAAGATTTTTTACTGCGTGCTCTGCTTTGGACGCCAGTGCTGCTGGGCCTACCCCCACACTCCTCCCGCGAGAGCCACACCGCCACACAGGCCCTGGCGCCAGCTCCCCCTCCGCCTCCCACTCCGTGGGGCCGCCCCTGGCACGCACGCCCTCGGCGTCACCGGGACCAGGAACGGAGCAGGGCCACCTAGCTTTGCTGTTTAGAATCTTCCCCCTTTCCCCCCTTTTCCCTAACTTTCCTTTTTATCCTACTGGAGTTTAGGACCTTGTGAGCTATCTCGGCCTGTCCTTTCTGATAGAAAATTAAGAACGATTTGAGGGCGGCTGCTCCCATGTGATGTGTGGATGCGGCTCCCTAGGACAAATCAGCCAGTGACTGCTAACAAAAGTACCTGAAGATTTTTTGCTTGCTCTTGTCTGACACACGAACAGACTCAGACAAAAAGCGAGCCTTACCTTTCAGCCTTCCTGCCGCATTCTTCAGAAACACACTCCCGTCCCGCACAAGCTTCTTCCGCTTCAAATCTTCCTTGGCAAACATCTGGCCACTCTTCATCCTCATGATCGACTTGCTATCTGTCTTCGTATAAATCTCATTGAGACGCACTTTCTTTTCGTAACTTGCCACCTTGCTGTCTACGGCTCCAATCACCTCCTTCACCAGGCTGAGGGACTGAGCGAGATCTCCCTGCTCCACCTCATTGTCTTTGAAGGAAGAAATAGTGTGTTTTTACTGGATCCTTGCAGCCAAGGTAGACGGGGGGAAGCCTACCTCCCTGCTCCACCGTCATTTTCCCTTCGGGGGCATGCTACCAGAGCGAAGCCAACACACCAAAGGTCACGTGCCTATTCCTGTCGTAAGGTTAGTTCTAAGTAAAGTTATACGTTTTCAAGGACACAGGCAACATGCAGTTGGGTGCCGTATCCTAAAGTACAAGGAACCAACAATTTCGGGGAGGGAGAGGAGGATCAATTTTTCAACTTATGTCTTTGTTTTACCTCATCTTCAATGTAACTGCCCACTGCCCAGGGGCAGGGGGGAGAGACAGAGACAGAGACAGACAGACCAGTAAGTCCCGAGAAACAGCAGCAGGTCTAGCACTTAGGGAGAAAGCTGGTGGGAACCAGCCCCGTCCAGTGGTCAGGGAGAAGGTATTCTGGTTGCCGATTCCAGAGGAAATCAGGAAGCGGTTCTTTCCCTTCCTGCTGTGTCATCCACCACAAGTCTGGCGACCCAGCATTTCAAGTTTTCACTTAAGAAACGGGTTTTTAAGGTAGAACACAGGATCTCTTTTGGACGTTTGAGAGCAAGCAGGAGCTCTTCACTGGGGCCTCTGGAGACGCTGGACATAGGAAACAGTGCCCCGGCACCACACACGACTGGCTGAGGACAGGGGCTCACCTTTGGTACACTGCAGGATCCTTTGGAACAACACCGGGTATTTGGTGATCCGCTGGGTCACCAGCAGTATGCACTCCGGGATTCCCAGCCTCCTCACGACGGAGCTGCTCATCTTCTTCTGCAAAGGACAAAACGGGTCATCAGGAAGTGCTCAAGGGGGCTGCGGCTCAACGGACGGCAACACAGAGCCCCGGACAGTGATGGGGGTTTTCCACGTTTCACACCAATACCTTCACAAAGGCCTGAAACCGCTTATCCTTGGTGTAAAGGTCTTTAAAGTAGTTTACAGACTGGTTGTGCTGCCCACAGAACTTGCCATACGTCTTCTTCAAGCGCTCTGCGTTCTCCCCCGAAAACTGCAGAGAAAAGAGAAGGGAAGTCGTAAGTCGGGGTGCTGACGTTTTACCCCCATTTTGTACAGAGTTCCCAGTCTCTTTGTAAAACCCAAGAGTGGCTCCCCAAGAATTCCCTCTAAAGATTAAAATGGTGCAGCAGCTTTGGGAAACAGTCTGGCAGCTCCTCAAAAAGCTACCACATGACCTGGAAATTCCACTCCTGGATGGAAGATTTACTCCACACAAAAGCATGGATATGAAAGTTCACGGCTGCCATATTCACAAGTGCCCCCAGGTGGAAATAAGCAAATGCCCATCAAAAGATAATCAAAGGTGGTATATACATGCATGGACTATTATTATTCAGCCACGAAAAGGAACGAAATCAACCAATACATGCTGCAATACTGATGAACCTTGAAGGCACTATTCTAAATGAAAAAAGCCAATCACAAAGGACTACACACTATCTTATCCCATTTACAAAGCTATGTCCAGATTAGGCAACTTCACAGAGACAGAAAGCAGACTAGTGGGTGCCCAGGGCTGGGGCAGTTGCGGGGGGGGGGGGGGGGGGGGGGGGGTCATAAAAATGTTCTGAAACTGAGTGTGATGATGGACGTACAAGTCCGTGAATACATGAAAACCCGCTGAACTATACACATTAAAGGGGTGCATTAAGTGGTATTTGAATTTATTTCAATAAAGCCGTTATATATATTTAAAGAAACAGGGGTGCCTGGGTGGCTCAGTTGGTTGAGTGTTCATCTTCGGCTCAGGTCTTGATCTCACAGTTCATAAGTTCAAGCCCCATGTGGGGCTCTGTGCTGACAGCTCAGAGCCTGCAGCCTGCTTCGGATCCTGTGTCTCCCTCTCTCTACCCCTCTCCCACTTGTGCTCTCTCTTAAAAATAAATTTAAAAAAAAGTTTAAAAAAATTTAAAAAAAATCCAATAACCACAGAAATGTCTATGTAGCATGCACATAAGTAATGCAACATGTGTTCTAATTTCCGTTTGTCACAAACACAGTAGTAAAACAAGGGGACCCACTAGATGTTCTCTGTGAGATAGTCTTAAAAATTTCACCGTGATGAGTTAGAAAGACATCAGGAACAGCCAGTATCACTCAGGGACCTGCTTATCTCATGTACCTGAGGCCAGCAGCCTGACAATTCTGCACGGCCCTTTAATCAGTCCCAAATGTGTGCATCTCAACAACGCATCTGAAGATACACTCACTTCGGAGTAAACCCATGTGTTTCTGTGCGTGGTCCCATCATGCATCCTAAACATCGACTTCCAATTGTAGTAAAAATCTCTGAAGGCAACACAAATTGATCCTTACCCAAAATCTTGAAAAAAGGTTCAGGGAAGCTAGTTTTTCCGGGTCTCCCCCTTTACCAAAGGGGAAGCTAAGGCAGAGATATTTTAGGTGGTTTGCTCCCGCTCTGATACAGGCGCTCTGAAAGGGTGATTCACGCGTGCGCGAACTGGGGAGGGGCAGAGAGACACGGAAACCGAATCCAAAGCAGGCTCCAGCTGTCAGCGCAGAGCCTGAGGCGGGGCTCGAACTCATGAACTGTAACAGGGTGATTCTAGAACTGGCACACAGAAGCCATTAGTGGATGCCACGGGGGACTAGGATGCCATGGGGGACTAGGATGCCATGGGGGACTAAGGTCCTACTGTCACAGACCTTACTAGAGGATGTGCTCAATACAACAAGCTGCGGACAGCGCAAGTCAAGGTTAGATGAGGTACCCGTGCAGGTGTGAGGGCAGAGAGAGAGACACGTGGAAACTGCTGGAAGAGGACATTCAGGGAGGAAAGGTCTTCCCTTGCAGAGCTGACCGCTCGCCCTTCGCAGACACCTGCGTTACAGCAGGTACCACACTGCGCGTGCGTCTGCTCCACACCGAGCCGGTTTTCACCTGAGAACGAGGGCTCCGCAAGGCGGAGGTCTACGCTGAATCTGCCTTTGTGGTTCCACCTGGTACTGAGTAGATGCCCAGTAAATACACGAAAAATGAACGACGGAATGCATCGCTGAATTAACGAGTGAAGGGTCTGGGCTCACGAACAGAAGAAAAGACAACCCTTCTAGCGCTCAGGCAAAGGTTCCGGCAATGGAGCCCCTGCTTCTACCCTGGGGCACAGACCTGCGAGGGAGGAAGAGCGGGTGACCTGTGCCCTTCTGTCTGTGAAGGCCAAACTAGCCACAGCTTCCCCCCCACCCCCCAAAGACAATGTTTTAAAAAGCAGCATTAAAAATAGTCTGTGATAAGCATATCTGAAAGTATCAAAGTAACTTTTGGCCCAACTGTTTTTGGAGTAGGACTGAAACCACACCACACCCAATATCAGCAAGGTCTATTTTAGGAACTATTCTATACATAGTTTTTTATTCAGGTGGTTTTCAGATAAAAGAGTTTTGTTGTTGTTTTTAATGCTTATTTAGTTTTGAAAGACAGAATGAATGGGGAAGGGGCAGAGAGAGGGGGACAGAGGATCCCAAGTGGGCTCTGTGCTGACAGCAGACGAGGGGCTCGAAATCACGAACTGTGAGATCATGACTTGATCTGAAGTGAGACCCTCAACCAATTGGGCTACCTAGGCACCCCAAAGGAGTTCTTTTTGATTTGAGGCACAGGGGGAAGTTGAGACTTTCAACAAATAGCTTTTGACATCTTTTTTTTTTTTAATGTTTATTTTTGAGGGACAGAGAGAGACAGAGCTCGAGAGGGGGAAGGGCCAGAGAGAGAGGGAGACACAGAATCCGAAGCAGGTTCCAGGCTCCTAGCTGTCAGCACAGAGCCTGATGCAGGGCTTAAACTCACAAACCGTGAGATCATGACCTGAGTCGAAGTCGGACGCTCAACCGACTGAGCCGCCCCAGGCGCCCCTCTAGCTTTTGATTTCTTAAACTACACTGTTTCTGATGATGATACGGATGCTGAAGAAGAAACATGGGCTTTTACTATCTATCACATAGATTATGTATGCATTTAATTTTAATTTTTTTAATATTTATTTATTTTTTCTTTTTTAATGTTTATTTTTGAGAGAGAGAGAGAGAGAGAGAGAGAGAGAGAGAGAGAGAGACCGAGTGAAAGTTCAGGAGGGGCAGAGAGAGGGAGACACAGAATCTGAAAGCAGGCTCCAAGCACTGGGCTGTCAGCACAGAGCCCGATGCAGGGCTTAAACTCACAAACTGTGAGCCGAAGTTGGATGCTTAACTGACTGAGCCACCCAGGCGTCCCTGTATGCATTTAATTTTAAAAAACAGCATTAGGAGAGAAAATCTGTCCTTGTTTACGGAACAGGAAAGTGAGGCTCAGAGACATTCAATAATTTGTGTATGCTTACAAAGATAACAGTACAGCCACGATGTAAATACATGCCTACTGAGCCCCGAAGCTTCACATTTCCCCCACTGTGTGGGAAAGATCCTTCCTGTGGCTCACCTGATTTACAAGCACGTCCCCCATCCTCTTGATGAGAAAGTTCTTCTCACTTTTATCCACCAGAGATTCCTTCTTCCGCTCCAGGATCCTCTGGAAGAACTGGCTATGGATACTGATCAGCTCGTCCAAACAGGGGAACAGCTTCTCCACCATCTGCTGCTCAAAGAGCAGCTCGGTCATCATCCCCCGGCTGTACACGTCGCTCATGATCTTGAGCGTCCGGACGTGGTGCAGCTCTGTCTGCATCAACTCTGAGGGAGGACAAAGCTGGACGGTCAGGAATATTCTTTTGAAGGATTCTCCTTCAAAGGTCACCCGCTGCTACTGGGAGCCCACTTTAGGCTGAAGGCTGTTTAGAGCCCAATTAAAACTTAAAAACTGGGTCCATAGCTGTCCTTCCCCTAAAGAGCTTCCCTCTTACTCCTCCATATTGCACGTGGCCGAACACTCTTCTGACAGCATACTGGATTCCATCACTCTTAAATGGTGGTTTCCCAAGTGGTCTTTCTAGGATTCAGAGCCTTTCATAATTACTGCATCCCGTTTCCTAGAAAACTTGTGCTTGGTTTCTAGTGTAGCTAAGGACTCAAACTGTACTGTCACAAGCGATCTCTATCTGGGGCCGTTGCACAAATAAGCACTCATATTAAACAGAATGTTCAATAAAATTAAAGGAAATAATTTTAAAGAGAAAGAGAAGGACAGAAATAAGATCATGTCTCTAGGCCCCAAAGTTTTTAAAGAGTATCTTTGACATGCTAAGTACTTGAAAACTGGCTTTCCATCCAGTCCAGGGATTCACCGGATTAAAAGTGCTGCACAATGCGAACCAAATATTTGCAGAGCGATTGGAGGGTCTCACCGTAAATCACTTCTTGCCGTTTGACCACATCTTTCTTTTGCTGTTTCAGAAACTTGCTGTCCACTATTCGACTCCAGGACTCTGCTTCTAGCTGTTTGGATTCCATCTCAAAGTCCCCCATCAGCTGTCCTTCATTCATGTCTGTACCTACTCCTCAAAGTATCAAAAGATCAGTATCAGAATCTTGGGTCTGTGAGCTATGGAAAGCTTACACTGGACTTCCCTGGGTGGTAACTTTGTAAGACACAAACACTGCATTAACACACAGGATACTTATAGAACGCATATTCCAGGGCTAGAAAAGAATCATTTCCTGTTTGGGACTGAGACACTCTACAGTCAAGATTCTGGCTCAGCGTGATAAATATCCCATATATTTGATGTGACTGAGACATGATTCCCAGGTGAAGCAGGAATTGGAAGGGACCGGGTTAACTTCACTCGTTTAAGAGAGTAGGCTCATAACCTGCCGAGAGAGCTACCAACTGACGGTGTATGAAAGTCTAGGGGAAGAGAAAGTGCTGGTACTAGAGTACAAGCACATTAAATCAACGACATCCCTCAAAATGGACAACTATCTAACAACTGGTAAGCCTGATTACCAGTTCGTTACAAAGCATGTGGTGATTCCGAGACAACTCAGAGACTCCTCACAGGAGCAAGGAAGAGGCAGGAACTGCTATTCCATTAACACTTGCATTCAGGGAATGGCACATGGTCCCCACAGATGCATAAGACACAGCCGTAACTTCCTCTTACCCTCATCAGTAAGTGATTCTGTCGACTCATTGACCTTGCTGATTTTATTTAGTGAGTCTGTCGAATGAGACAGGAACTTCCAGGTGTTTGATATGTTCTCATCATTGCCGACTCTGGGGACAAAAAGAAGCACACACTGGCAAACATGTTTTGATAAGCCACGGTCTGCATTCTTAAAGGAGTACCTGAAAAACTCTAAAATGATAGGTGGCGGCAAGCACCGATCAGTGCTTACCGGACAATGATTAGATTACCGGACAATGAACAGTGATTACCAGACAATGATTAGAAGACAAATTACTTACGTCAGGAACCCAGCCACATGCAACACTACTAAGGAAGGTCAGAAGCACTTAACATCATTGCAAACTTGAACTTACGGGCCTTTGATTTTTTTTTTTTTTTTTTCTAAATGATAGGTAGAGCGGGGAGAACGCTCCTCCTTTAAACTCTATACACATTACACAAGAAATTTCTCTATCTGAAACTCACTGTGTAACCACTGCACTCTTTCTCCTTGTTCCTTAAATAATCACACTTATTTAATCAGCACTTCTAGTAAACTGTATTCTTTGGACTAAATGACTGTGGTAGGACACGAAAGCAGGCCAGAGTCATTTAAAAGTTTACATTTTATTCAAAGAATAATTTTTTAAAGTCATAATGCAAACAAGTTTTGATCTGTAACAACTCTGAAAGGAAGGCCTTTGAAGAACAACACTACAAAGACAAAACAAAATAAAAATACTTGGAACATTTTTTTTAGCGAGGAAACACTACCCAGCACAGAGGTTAGGAAATAGAGACAAAAGAAGATTTGTATCCTTTAGTTAAGAATTTTACTCTAGCCTAGGTTAAGAGAGGTGCAAGATATGTTTTGAGTCCTACATTTGAGAGGATTTCTTTACTTGATGTGAAGGCAGGAGTCTTATCCCAAAGCAGCCAATAACATCACAATCAGTCCTGTGCTAACCCCGTGATAGCCAGGGCTTGCACAGTCGGGGGCCATAGCAACTTTTGCAGGGACCACAAAAGGAACTTAGTGCAAATGAGTGAGTGGGGACCTAACAGTCATAACTGGCCCATTATTCACTTCCATGGAACGGACTTAAGAGTCCAGACGCAAGGACAGAAAAGAGATTTAAAGAGAAGCAAAAACACCAGGTTCAATGGACCAACACGCAAGTGTAACATCTGAAAATTTAAGTGATTACCAGACAAAATTCAGAAACAAGTCATTTCCCCTGTTTCCACTTCTTATTTTAATCTAAAAACCAGCCCTTTATAACTAGGGATCCTTAAAAGCGAGGCTGACTGTGCACAAAGCATAGGACAACCTGGCTGACAAGGGATCCTCGTCACAAAATGGCGGTCAGGACAGTGCCTCAAAACATAATCCCCACTCTCCTCATCTGTACACCTGGATGTGCACCAAGTCATTAACTTTACACAATTTTTTTTCTTTTAACGTTTATTTATTTTTGAGACAGAAAGAGACAGAGCATGAAGGAGGGAGGGTCAGAGAGAGAGGGACACACAGAATCTGAAACAGGCTCCAGGCTCTGAGTGGTCAGCACATAGCCCGACGCGGGACTCGAACTCACGGACCGCGAGATCGTGACCTGAGCCGAAGTCGGACGCTCAACCGACTGAGCCACCCAGGCGCCCCTACACAATTTTTTTTTCTGATGAGAATCTTTTTGTCAAATTATAGGATTATTTTATTACACTCTTGTCACCTAGATGTCAACCGAGCTGTGTTTAAACCCCCACTTACCCAGCAATGTTCTGTATGGAGACACTTTTGGAGAGTGAAACACTCTGCTGCGACCGTCTACTGGCAAACATGGGGACGGCAGTGGTTTCCTCCACCAGGAGGACCGCGGATCGGGGGCGCTCCTTGGGCTGGGAGGCTGTGAAGGAAGAGAGGGCACAGACTGAAGCACATGTTTCCAAGCTCACCAGGGCGGACTCCTCTGACAAATGCCAAACAGAAGCAAACGTCTCCAGGTTAGATTTGCCCTGGGAGTGTAAGTGCGTACAGAAACTCTACAGAGGATGGTCGGGCAACACCTAGTGAAGCTGCAAATGCCTATACCCCTTGATCCAGTAATTCCAATTCAGGGCACGCTTATTCTGCAAGATGCACGTGTGATGCTTGAAACGACATACGTCCAAAGTTATTCAATGCGACACTAGTGATCAAAGCAAAATACTACAAAAAACAAAAACGAGTATCAAGAGAAGATTGATTAATAAATGATGGCATGTCACATACTGGAATACTATGTCGTTTTGAAAAAATGAGGACAGTCGCCATGAACCAACACAGATCTCCAAGATAACATTGCAATGGAGGGAAAATCAAGGTGCAAAACAAAGTTACACAACAGACTCTCATGTTTAAAAAAAAAACAAAAAGGGGCACCTGGGTGGCTCAGTCGGTTAAGCGTCCGACTTCGGCTCGGGTCATGATCTCACAGCTTGTGAGTTCAAGTCCTGCATCGGGCTCTGTGCTGACAGCTCAGAGCCTGGAGCCTGCTTTGGATTCTGTGTCTTTCTCTCTCTCTCTGCCCCTGCCCCACTCACACTCTGTCTCTGTCTCTCAAAAATAAATAAACATTAAAAATATTTTTTTTTTTGAAAAAGAAAAAAAGAGAAAAATGGGGGTGCCTGGGTGGTTCAGTTGGCTAAGTGTCCAACATCAGCTCAGGTCATGATCTCACGGTTTATGAGTTCGAGCCCCACATTGGTCTCTGTGCTGACAGCTTGGAGCCTGGAGCCTGCTTCGGATTCTGTGTCCCCCTCTCTTTCTGTTCCTCCCTCGCTCGTGCTCTCTCTTAAAAGTGAATAAATGTTAAAAAAAATTTTTTTTAAAAGATTCATCCAAATTATTAAAGGAGAAAAAAGGAAAAATTAATAACCCAAATTGGTGTTGGCTTTATTTTAATAAAAAAAGTTGAAGAAGATAAATATATAAAACTACAAAGAGTGGTTTCATGTGGGTGGGATGGAGATTAGGCAACAGGGATAAAGAATCGTGTGATAACAGTGCATTCAAACAGAGAAAGTAATTCAAAGGAAAATAAATTCAAATGAAATTGAATTCAATTCAGAGGAAAACAGAATAATTCAAAAGGAAATAAAACAAAATTGAAAGAATTTTCGGGATAAAAGGAACCGCAGGGCTGGGAGGTCAGTGCTTTTTGGGGGTGCCTCCCCAGCAGCTCTGAGGTGCTTGTCAGATGGGCGAATTCCCTGCCCTGTCCACCCTTGGGGCGGGCACTGTGGCGTCCACACGTTTTACGAGCTCCCTGAGTGATGCTTTTGCTGTTTGAGAACACAGATTTTGACCAATTCTTTTAATTTACAGCTGGGTGAGATGCAACATATGTTTAAGGTCACACAGTAGGTTCTTCTCAGAGTGCGTATTTCTCCTGAATGTGACCAGAGAGGAAAGCAGAGCTCTGATTTCATGTTCAACTGGACACACCAGCATTTGGGTTAACAAGTGATTTCTCCCTGGTAACAGCTCCTGTCCCAGATGCGAGCTGCATCATCTGTCTGTCCCCAGGAGTGCCAAGAACTAGAGGAAATTGTACTGGGGCAGCTGTTATGACTTCACGGTATTTCAGGATGTTTTTGATTTCATCAGAATTAATAAAAACCATTAATTTCCAACTCAAATTCTATTTAGAAGAAGGTGACATAATAAAACACCAGAAACATGCTACACTTGCACACAACCAGACCCCTCCTGCAGGAAGCACACAAGGACGGAGATGTGGGCCCTGCCCCAACAGAGAGGGGGCTCTATGCCCAAGTGTTCAAGGGCCCAGGGCACAGCCTTGGTGCGGCGGGAGGGATGTCAGCGAGTGGACAGAATCTGATGGAGGAACCAACACTGGTTCCTGAAGAGTGGGAAGGATGTGGATGGGCCAGAAGGAAGACAGGACACTGATGAGGAGAGAGCCGTGTGAAGGAAGCAGCGGAAATAATCATGTCGTATGAATGTGGAAAGGAGGGAACCGGTAGAAGAGAAAGGAAGAAGATGTATATAAAGAATCAGTAGAAAGAGTTGGAGAGGCTGAGTGAGGTCATGCTACGCAGAACCCTAAAAGTGATAAAGAACAACTTTGTTTCTTTTTTTTAAACTAAAAAAAATTTTTTTTATATAACCTCTACACCCAATATGGGACTCGAACTCCGAACAACCCCGAAATCAAGACTTGCACTGACTGAGCCATCCAGGCACCCCAAGAACAACTTTATTTAAAAAAAAAATTTTTTTTTCAAATGTTTACTGATTTTTGAGAGAGAGAGACAGAGACAGAGTGCAAGCAGGGGAGGAGCACAGAGAGAGGGAGACACAGAATCCAAAGCAGGCTCCAGGCTGTGCGCACGGAGCCCAACGCGGGGCTTGAACTCACAAACCGCGAGATCATGACCTGAGCCAAAGTCGGATGCTTAACCGACTGAGCCACCCAGGCGCCCCAGAACAATTTTGTTTTCAAAGGACAGCATGGGAGCGGTAGTGAAAGTTATAATTTCCCTTCTTTGAAACCGATCCCTGCTCCACTCAGGTTAAGTGACTTAGTATCTCTGAGCCTCAGTTTCCTTCTTTGTGGTGATGGGGACAGTAGCCAAAACTAACACTTAAGGAGGCCTACCATTAAGTACTTTATAGGTTTGGTCTCGTTTAAACCTGTCGACCACCCACTGAAACTGCCGTCATTCGTTTCGATGACGGACGGAGTGGGGATGCAGTAAATGTCTAAGGTCACACGGCTATTAAGAGGCAGCGCTTGGCTCCGACCCACACGACTTGAATCCACTATCTGTACTCTTACACCACACTCATTGGGGGGGGGGGTGGTAACACAGGAATAAAAATACATGTGGGGGTCAGAGGTAACACACACAACCTGGCATAAGACAGGTAGCCTTAAAAAAAAAAGATGTTAAAAAGAAAAAAAGATGTCATTTTATCTGATATGGAAGCAAACAGATTTCTGAAGTGAGGGATAATGTCCCGGAAAAAAAGTTAAGGAAGATGAGACTGGTAAAAGGTGCTGGAATAGGCTGGATCACCGACAAAAGTGGTTGTCGGTCTGGCGAAACTTCTCTTCCAGAAATCTACTCGCAGAGATGGGCAGCCAGCAGCCTTGATCTCCCTAAAGGGAATTCCCCATCTCCTGGAAGAATTCAGAGCAACCAGGCGAGCGACACTGGTTCTCAGGCCAGGGCACCAGCCTCACCTGGAGGGCCTGGAGCACCGCCCTGGGCGCCACCCCTGGAATTTCGGATTTAGTAGGTCTGGGCGGGGCCCAGGAACTCGCACTTCCGATGGATCCAGGAACTACACTTTGAGAAACACTGCCTTGGGGTAAGCCCCACACAGGTGTCTGTAGGGGCCAATTAAGATGATACTCAGAACTGCGTCACTTGTGGTGATTTCGGCGGGGAGGGGGGACTGATAATGAAAGTGGGGAGCAGGTCTGTGAAAGAACACAGCCTGCAGTCTGCAACAGCTGACACTTAACAACACGCACAGATCTCAAAGTGATAGATGGGGGAAAAAAAGGATGAATAAGCGTAGGTCCTATGTAACATAAATTCGACACGTGAAACAGTAAGAGACATTTTCAGAGACAGACATACGTGTGACAACGGAGCTGAGTGGAAAGAGATGTGTTAAATAACTACAGTGGGTGCTAAGGAGGGAAAGGCATGAGGGAGTGGACAGCGAAAAAGGGAGAACGTGAAGTAAAACCAAAGTGGAGCCTTGCACACACTGGTGAAGGCAGCATGATGTGGATGGAACAGTGTCATTTACGCAGTTTTCTGTACCACCTGAAGTCATTGGGGAAAAAAGAGAATGATTTACTTAACTTCACAGTGTATGAACTAAGAAGTTCAATCAGCAAGATCTCATTTTCTTTGTGCAACTGTGAGGCCCTAAAAACAAGCGTCGACCCTCGGAAGAGGAATTTCGAGAGGCACGGGGTCACCTGCTTAAACACACGGACACAGGGCTGCCTTTTAAGCAAGTACACACACCCTTCTAGAGCCTTCTAAGACAGCCAGATGGCAGAACATTAAGCTTGTGGTCAATGAACCTGGAGCCTTCTCTAACTTAACATGAAATAAATACTCAAATCTTGATTAAGAGTAACAAATGAATTACTACAAAAGTATGTTTAAGTCCTGAACCAGAGAGTCAAAAAGCTGGAAGAGAGGAGGGCGGAGTTACTTACGCTTGCTTCTCATGATGACCGTGGGCAGCGAAGACGTGTCATGTGCCTGCAGGGTCCCCTTGGGCTGCTGGACGAAGAGGAAAAGGAAATAAATAAGTAGATGAAGGCTGTGTCCACAACTTCTTTTCTGTAGACTTCAAGAAGCCTAGGGCAGAGAGAGAGCCAGCCTGGCTCCTGGCCAACGGGCCACAGCATCCCGCCCATCACCCCACTGGCTCTCTTCTGAACCCACCAAGTGCCATGGCCCCACAAAGGCTGCCTCTCCTGCCCGGAACGCCCTTGTGCCTTCGCCACGGGACAGTCTTCTATTCAAGACCAGGCGAGAACTACCTCCTCAGTGAAGCCAGCATCACCTTCTTTCTCCTCCTCTCCCAAGGCGGTGGCTGGAAGCCCCTGAGAATCCTGCACAGGCCTCCATGGAGATTCTCCCCCATTTACGGCCACAGCCCACTCACCATCTTCCCCACTAGAATGCGGGTTCCCTAAGCCAGCTTCTGTGCCTTTTTCTCTTTCTCCAGTGGCCAGCATTAACAAGGTACCGAATAGTTCTCAGGTGAAGCACTAATTTTTGTTGTAGCATCTGACAGAAACACTTTAAGTGAGAAATTACAGACTACACCAATTACCCTGACAGAAATCATTAGTGGAAGCAGGTGGTTTCCAAATTTAAAAAGGCCCCCTCCCCCCCACTTTTAGGCTGTGTTCTCTTCTAGGGGAGATGCTACATTTCCATCATGAGAACCTAGTACATTCCCAGCAGCGCTGTCTTGTCAGAGATCACAAACTCCATGCCTGTGGGGCCGGGCAGGCAGCGAACGACAGAGACAAGTGGGAGGAGAGGGAATCTACACATCCTGTGGAGGGCATGGCAGCCACTGGGGCCCCAGTGCGTTACCACTTCCCGTCCATCTTCCCAGCATTTAGGAAACCCAGAAGACAGATACCATTCTGGATGCTTAGGATCAATCAACAGATCAAACATTCCTGACTTCAGACTGCTCGGCAAGTCTGGGGCTTACGTTCTAGTGGGGGGCTGGGGAGTGCAGACCATGTAAAATCAATGTAATAAATAATACAAGCTGTTAAGCACAGACCCTGAGAAGGTGGTAAATACTACGGAGAAAAGGAAAACAAGCAACGTGAAAATCGGTAATTCTGGGTAAGAGGAAATAACCAGGGTTGTGAGATCTTCCAGTTCTTTAAGGAGAAATCAGAAATCCAAATTGATATGAAATGCGATTTTTTTAATAACTGCATTAACCAAAAAACAAAAACAAAACATTACTTTAAGAGCCAAACAAATTTATGTCCATGGCCTGATAAGATCTGGGGTTCAGAAGCCTATCATTTTTACACTAGTTCAGACTAGCGGTAGCCGCATCATCTGGGAACTTGCGGGAAATGCGAATTCCCGGGCCCTGCCCCAGAACAGGCAGCTCTGGGAGCTGGCCACAGTGAGCGGTCTTTTAACAAGTCCCTGAGCAGGCTCTAACACACACTCAAGCGTGAGGCCACTGCGCTTAGATAAATGTCTGGTGACCGAGGCAGCATCCTGAGCGTCTGTGTAGACGGCAGCTGGAGGGCACTCTTCGGACAAGGAACAAAAGGACATTGATTTATGGGTGGCCGGAACACCGGAAGCCACAGAGGGTACCTAGGGGTATGCCCCACACCCACTCTCCTGAAGGGCCATCTGACAGGCAGCACCCATTATTGTGCAGTGCGCGTTCCCAGAGCAGGTGCTACCGCATGCCTGGCACTTCCTGTTCTTGGGTCATGTGCCCAGAGCCAACCCCTTTGTGGCCCTGCGGACTCAAGTGCTGCCAGGCAGGCTGTGCCAAACCCTAACCCCCTCCCCTCCCGCCTTGGCTCCTCGGGAGGTCAAGGCCCCTGAATGGCACCAGGAGGAAGCCAGGTGTGTGACCGTCCAGGCAGGCCTGCACACACGGTTAAGAAGAAAACCACTGTAACAACACCAGACACGTTCGCATCATGGAGAAATGTGTAGTTAACGTGGGAGTTCTGAAACCCACAGGCTCCCGAGTGCGTTAACTAAGAGACTCCATCGCTTTAAAGACAAACTACAGTTCGGTTATTTTGGTCTCAAGTCTTGGTATCAAACGATCACAATACACAAAAACCACAACCTGGCCTCTCCCAACCCCGAGGACTGGTCCGCTCAGAAATGCCTTACCTTCATCTTGACCTTTGCACAGGAGGCCAGACTCTCTCTGCAGCCTTTGTGGACGAAAGCACCGCAACCTGAAAAACAAGCAAAGCTCAAGGTGACTTCGGGCAAACATATCCCAGGGTCTGACTTCACGCTGCCGCGGCAGCCTGTGGACTCCCAAGCGAAGTCACTCACATGTCAGAATCCGGCTCTGACTGCAACTACAGTCTGTGGTTCCCTTCCAGAAAGCAGGCGTGTGATGTCATTTGGAGGAAGAGAAATGACAGCAGATGAGACTTCTGATTAGTGGAAACTAGAAGCGTGGAGCCGCTCAGGCAGGAAGCGGAGAGGCTACCGAAACAAAAAGCAGAAGCATCTGCCGTCGACACGGAAAGTCTAAGGCACAAAGAAACCCACCAGCAGAGCCCCTCGCCGGGAGCTGGGGAATCTGTACAGCTGTGTCAAAGGCAGAGTGTGGATCCGAGAGTTCACCTGTTTACACGCTTCCACTTGGGATCTTAACCACCCTGAGCTTTGCACAACCCAGCCCGAGTCAGGCGACGCAGAAGAAAGGTCATCAGAACCCCCCAGGCACATGTGGGGAGCCCTGCCCGACCCAGGAGCAAGCGGGAGATGACTTCCAGAAAGACGGGCAGAGTCCACATCTGCCAAGGACGGGAACCTCAGCCCTTCTTTCTTATTCCCTTAGCTCCAAAGCCACTGATGTAAAAACCCAGTCCTCTGTGCCTCAGCAGGGTCACTGTCAGCTCTTACTGCTGCTATGAAGTCACAGAACAGAACTGTGCCAGGAGGGCCAGAGACCTGTCTGCGGGGACACCCGGTGACAAGAGCATCTCCCTTGACAAGAGCAACCAGACACCATTCAGCAGGCAACGCTTCACACGCTGACGCAGGAAGCACAGGTCCTGCCCATGTCAACTCGCTCACCGGGGGCCAAGACGCTTTCGCAGCGCAGACGTGTGGATCTGGGCAGAGTGGAGAGGCGCCGGGGAGGACAAGACCCAGGGACGCAGATGCCAGAACCCCGGGCCCCAGCGGCCTCTTCCCACAGGCCCTTCCTCGACGGTCGCGCCCGCACCGCCTACTTGGTTCAGGGGTCTCTCCCACGGTACCAGCAGCCACGCCGCACGGTGAGGCGCCTGTGGTTTTCTCCTCCCCAGGGGCTCCTCTGGGACAGGGACCCTTGTGTGCTGTGGAACCTGTAAGTCTCTCTACCACAGTGCCTGGCTCACGGCACCCGTGTACTTTAGACCCTACTAGGCCTCTTTTATCCAAACACCAAGTGCCCTGATACATTTTACAGAATGTGAAATAGCAACTTACTAACACTAAAAGGGGCACAGGGAAAACAGCTATGAAACCACATTTGATTCAGGCC
Organism: Panthera leo; assembly: GCF_018350215.1. NCBI lineage: Eukaryota > Metazoa > Chordata > Mammalia > Carnivora > Felidae > Panthera > Panthera leo. The sequence goes on from NC_056684.1 coordinate 9,612,971, forward strand.
GTGGCTCTGCTAATTAGTTAATTAGTCTGTTCTCAGGGCCTCAGTTTCCCCATCTATCAAATGAAAGGAGGGTCCACATTTCCTAAGTTCCTTCAGTCTGTTATTCCACAAGATTCTTCATGTTACATCTCCTAAAGAAGGGAATAATTTTCCAAAGTAAATCCCACTGAATTGTCCCACGAGGTTCATTCAGTGTGACATTTCAACTTCTACGTTACCTGAATTACCACTAATTACCACCCCTCAGAGCACGGTCAGGGAGGGGCCCTGACTGGAGGAGTCTGGACAGAGGCGACCACCACACAAGAGGCTACTGGGGGCAAGTCCAGAGGTGGATGGGTCAGAGTTAGAACCGGTCTGCAGTCATGGTCGGGGAGTGGGGAGGAGGCTGTATTCTAGGCCTTTCACTCCTAGGCCTGCCTCTGGCCCCCATCTAGCTAACTTCTACGACTCTACCCCATGGGACATTCTCTGGCCACCTTTCTGATGTTACCAGACCAGAAGAGACGATGGCAGCAGGAAGGGAGGCTCCCCTGGGGAAGGCTCACACAGGCATCAACAAGAGGAACAACCTGGAAGGTTTCAACTCCGTCAAAACTGTATTCTTGCCTCTGCTGTGTTCCTTCTCCGGGAGCAGACTGCGAGGGAGTGACCTCGATGCCATGCTCCTTGTCATTTCTACGGTCTGCGAGCATCTCCATGTAAGCAGGGGAAGCTGCCCCAGTCAGCAGTGGAAGAGAGGTTACGGACCCCTGAACGGGAATGCCGGGATTTCTCAGCAATGTCCCGTTCTGGGCATAAAGAGGTCACTGCGGAAAGACCCTTGGGGAATGACTCATTCTAATCAGTAAAAGAAAACACTCTGAGGATGTTTCACTAAAGAACCGGAAACCACTGGCCCTTGTTAATTTGTCCAGTTCTCTGAGACTTGAAAATAACCAATTTTGATAAAGAAGTTGCTGTTTTACTACTGAGAGAAAAAGCAGAATCACGAAGAGAAATCCACCTAACTTCCGAGATGCCAACGTGGCTATGCCCTTCTTCCCATCATGCAATGCAATTCCTAGGATCTAGACCCCAGGGAAGCTTGGCTCAAGACTTTACGCCTCTCCAGCCAACGGTCTTCCAGGAAGGGCCAAAGAGGCAACAGGTAGGCTGGACGATACGTCTTTATTGATTTGTATTTAAATTTTTTGCCTCTCACCTCCCGAAAACTCTTCAATGGCTCCCTGTCACCTTTAGGATCGTATTTCTTGCTTGACTTGATGGGACCCGCCACGCATTGCTTGAATGTCCAGCCCCTCAACCAGGTTCAGCCATGCCTGTGGGCCCTGAATAGAAAACGGTGTTTTGTACTTGTGTCCCTTCCCCTACTGGGCTGGAAGGACTCAGCTCTACGACGTCCTCTCCGACTCCCCCAGGGAAGGAGAGAGTCCCCACGTCTGCACTGGGGGCACTCTGTGCTTGCCTCTGTCACAGTGCTGTCCCAGACACTTGTCCACTGGACAGAAAGCTCCCTGGGGGAGTCTCGCTTTGTGTTTTACAATTTTTACACCCCTGTTCCCAGCTGCTGGCCCACAGGAGCACCAGGTGTCTCAAGAGGGTGGCAGGTGGGCTCCACGCTGCCGGCCCCACAGCAAGAAGCGTACACGGCAGTGGAGGCCAAGCCCCACAGCCCTTTCCCAGCAAGACAGATGTATTCGCCCACCCGCACCCCAGCCTCACTCGGGATGCCTGCCATGCAGAGGCCGGGGAGCACGCGGCCACCCAGCTCCAGGGCCTAGATGAGCCGCCGGCTCTTCACACAAAGGCTTCAGAGCTCCCCTGGCCATCTTTCCTCTGTCTTTCACAAATCCCTGGCTCAGCTTGAGTGTTTCGCACACCTCTTCTTTAATCCCATGAGTCCGGCCCTGCCCTGTGTAGGAGAGAGAGCCTCTCCTTCACTCCATTCCACTCAGACAAAAGAAAACATGCAAGGGTTCGCAGACGAAGAAAACTAACAAGCCCATGTTATAGACGAGGAAAACCACGCATTTTGAAATACGATTAAATGTACCGCCACACACAATAACAGTAGCTTAAAAGTATTAAAAGACTCATAGCAAAACAGTAAGACACAGAAAGAAAAGCTGTACAGACTGAACAGGCAACTTAACCACACAAAACGGTGCCTGACCTCTCCAGAAATCAGAGAAACGCAAACTAAGCCAACAGAGAAACACCATTTCGTATCCAACCAGGATGGATAAAATAAAAGCCTGCCAATTCTAGGTGGGAAACAGTGATGTGGGAATGCTCAGCATCTGCCCTGGTATCTGGAAACTGGCATCTCCACTTTGGAAGAGTCATTTGGCAGCTAGTTGACAATGTGCCCGCTTTATGAGTTAGCAATTCCCTTCCTGGTGGACAGCCTGGTGATGATGTCCCGTGTACTCCTGCTTATAACAGAAATCAGAAATGACCCAAGTGACTTAGTAGTGGGACAGATTTGAGAGATTCATAAAACGGAACACCATACAAGAGCTCTAAGTCAGCGATCTGGATTCAAGCTGCTTCAGTGTTCTGGCTCCCCCAGATCTAATGTTGAGGAGAATAAAGCAAATTGCAGAATGAGGAATAGTGTGTGGGACCATGTATGCAAACTACAAAGACTTAAGTGTTGTTGACGTAGAAGATAAAATGATGAAATACAGACTATATACACACTGAATTCATGATAGTGCCCATCCTTGGGGAGGGAGGAAGAGGCACCAGATGAGGCAGGGAAAAACGCGGGGGGGGGAGGGGGTAGTTTTCAACTTTCTTGGTTTATTTCTTTACAACTGGGAGAGAATCTGAAGCAATATAACAAAATGTTACTAATTTTTCATCTGAGCAGTGAGTCCACAGGTGTTGTTATATCGTTGATGTTCTATTTTGTACTAGTATCTAAAAAGCCAAAGCCCCCCAAACCTAGTGTTAACACATTTTAATATCCTTCAAAGTTCCTGGAGTTTCCTTGAAAACACTCCCTTATTCTTTAAAAAAAGTCAATCATAGTTGTGCTAAAAGTAAAAACAATTTTCAATCAGCTTTCACTACCTTCCATTCCAGTTACAAAAGTACATTTTCTTCTTTGGTTTAATGAAAATCCGTAAGGTTTCTGGCATCTCTGGGCAACAGACAGGATGGGATGTGCCTGAGGACTGGCCACTAATTCCGATCCACAAGTGACCCATCAGCATCCTGGTTTCCAAATTGCACCCTGCCTGTTCCTCTCTCCCTGATCAGGTCCATCTCCCGAAAGAACGAAACAAAGACGATTTTGGGGGAGGTTTGGGGGGTGGTGCCATCACTTTTCAACAGACTTCAGCAATATTCAACTTCTCAGGCCGGTGTTTGAGATTTAAAAGACAATTCCAACCGATGAAACTAAGAGCAGCCGTAATAGAATGTACATCTAGAAGACGACTTTCCCCCACTTTCTTAGTTGAGACAGGCCCCCCAACCCATACCCTGGCTGATATTTTACTGTGCCCTGTAACAGGGTGGCGAGGCTCAGCGATCAGTAATTCATGCAGGGCCGTCTGCCTAACATACTCAAGCTCCCACTTGGAAAATACTCAGCTTGTTACCAAGTTGTTCTGGATTCAGTTCACAGCCCATTTTAGTGGTGTGTGGGGGTGATTTAGAAACTCTGGCCCACTGACATCAGCCAGAGTCATGAGGTTAAAACCTTACTCTCTGTTTCGGAAAACAGACAATTACCAAGAACATAAGAGCCGAAGATAAATCTCATAGAGTCAAGCTCTTTGCCACAAACCATACCATGTTGTTAGGGAGATCAAAGAATTATTTGGCCTTTTATTTATTTATTAAAAAAAAAAAAAAGACTTCCTAAGAGCAGTAAGCAATATGCTTTCATTTTTCAAAGTTATTAAAAAAAAAAGGTCTCAGCACGGTGGTTTACGAGAACAGTGCTGACTCCTAATTAGATTCCTCTGAACTTAAATGCAAACAGCCCAGCCTTCAACCAGAACAAAATTTTTTTTTCACTACCAAGAGGCATCAAACAAAAGAATATGAAGGAAAACCCACAGAACTGGGAAATATCCTCTGTTGATACTTTTTTTTTTTTTTTAACCTCTGTCACCAACCGCCACAGGTCTGTGGTGAACTGTTATATACTACACGTTGCTTTTCTTTCAGCAGAAAAACCAAAAACTATCTGTCAGAGAGACCAGCTTGAGAAAATCATCTTTAAAGAAGGGTAAGAGCAATGGCCATGCCAAATGGAACAGAAATCACAGAACGGCCTGGGCACAGGAATGCTATGGCAGGAAGGATTCACCTTTTTTTTTTGTAATTTTTTTTTAATGTTTCTTTATTTTCGAGACAGAGGCAGACAGAACACGAGTGGGGGAGGGGGAGAGAGAGAGAGAGAGGGAGGGAGACACAGAATCTGAAACAGGCTCCAGTCTCTGAGCTGTCAGCACAGAGCCCCATGCGGGGCCTGAAACCCGAGTTGAAGTTCGACGCTTAGGCGACTGAGCCACCCAGGCACCCCTAAAGGATTGGCCTTCTTAAACTGAGCTCTGAGGTGAGGGACCTTCCCACCCTGAGTCCACTGATCATCCTCAGGGAACAAGCTAGAGTCCTGCCTTACAGACACAGATCTGGGGGAAAATTCTTGGATCCTTCTCAAGGAGCAGGCTGAAGGGTCACTTTTAAGGACAGAAATGTGCAACTTCCTCCTATCATCTCAACTTTAACCAAGAAAACTAAAACAAAACAAGCAACAATGAAAACAACAGCAGCAACAACAACAAAACTATTTAGGTATGAACCAATGTAGAAATATATGCTCCAAAGTGCTTTCTGCAACTTGTTTGTTTCAAATCTTTGGGGAGTGTGAAACACCGTGGTCTGGACTGATGGCAGCTTATTAGCTACAACGCATGTAAAACGTTCTTCCTTGCCGGTGTAATAACCACAGAGCTGATGCACAGAACAAGAGGAAAGCCACAACAAAGAGCCAAATCATGTCAGGTGAGAGGCTCACATAACAGCAGTTTTCAGAAGAACACTGGTAAACAAAAATGGAACAGAATGCGGGGCTCTGCTTGAATAAGAACTGACTTTGTGATTTAGGCTCTTCTTTTTACCTTCTTTTTCCCTAAACAATAAATTTCCTTTACTATATCACACAAGCAATGAACTCTCCATGCCAGAAAACAGTATCTAGAGAGCTGCCTTCCTGGATAAAATCCAAAGCAAAAATCTGACCATCACATGCATTCTGAACCCTCATGTCTCCTACTCTGATTCCAGCTGCTCTACTTGTTTATTGTTTTAATCAAGAGAAACAACCTACCACAAAAGTACTCAGAAGCTGCTAACACAACAGAAAATAAATCAACAATCATCTCAAGATCATCTTACGTCTGTTTAAAGCAAATAAAACAGAACCACTAACACGATCCGAAACCCAAACATAATGAATTCCTTACTCCGAAGGATTCCACCACACATTCCAAAGACCAAAGTATTTGTGGCAGCTGGAAAGAACAGCTGATGATTCAAGGGAAGCTTTATGGAGTGGAAGAAGTAAGAATTGGAAACACACTCTTTCCTTTCCCTGTTAAAGTTAAAGTGAGAGGTGAATTTTGGCTGAGAAAAAAAGACCTGCTAGGTTTCTGCTGGACGGAATTACTTGGAAGCAGTCCTGGCAGGAGGCTTTAGTCCTTGCTTCTTTTCCCGCCACAAGCAGGTTGCAAAGAACTATTATGGAGCCTTTGCTCCTTGCTGTTTCTGGTGTCTATGACGAGGACCACTTCCATGCAAGTCCACGGAAAGGGACTCAAGCTTTCACCCAGAATTAGGATGTACTACAGACTGGTCCGGGTTTATTTCAGCAGAGTCAAAAGCAGGTGATAATGTTGAAAACGTGCTGTCCTGTTGAATCGCTTAGTATACGCATGCAGAGGGATATGTTAAAGGGACCGATGACATCTGGAACACTGGAGCCCATCAGTATCGGCCACCATCCTCCTTCATTACGATGGGTGACATGGCTGATCTTTCTGAACCACGACTCAAAACTGACAAAGCAGGTGCCCAGGGGTGAGGCTGCAGGGGTCAGCAAGGAGGGTTATATTAGACCAAAAAGGAAAGCTACTGACAGGGAGGGAAGTGACGGACTGGAGCGACGCTACGTTTCCTGAGGTTCTTGGGAAGATCCTGAGCACGGGAGGGGATGGAGAAAAGGGAGAGAGGATTCCGAGTCCCCAAGTTACTCATCTTTTCCACTTCCTGCTAAGATAACAGATGGTGCTTCACACACATGAACGTTCACTGCAGGCTCTGTTCTCAGGAAGCTGGAGAGAATCAGCAGATTACTTCTGCTCCCTTGGGAAAATGACCACATATCGCTCCTCCACTTTCAAGCCTTGATCCGCACCCCCCCTTTTTAATTAAGTGGCAGGCTGCACACTGTCATACACAAATCTTAATGCCACCGCCAAACGCTGAGCCCACTTCCACACTCTCCCGGAGCCGAGTGCAGAGCTCCGAAGTTTCTGAGGAGGGCCGGTATGCAAGTTAAACATGTATTTTTGGAGCTTAGGTGCACATGAGGGAAACTATCAAACTGCTCCTTTCTGCTGTCTGATTCTTCCCATTTAAACTTCAAAAACATCATTCTTTCCCCTTGTCTTTGCAGAGCAGGTGGAGCCTAGATGACTTACGACATTTCAGTTAGATCAAGCAACTGCCAGAAATCAAAGAGCCACTGGCTGAGGACATTCTGATGCTCCTTCTCCCTCCAAACAGAGAAGATTCTAGCGATGACACACTGGGCTCCACGAAATAATTTGTTTCCAGAAGAAACAGACTCCTCGGGTGACTTAATGCTAAAGTTTACAAGTTAAACCAAAGAGGTTCAATCCAGGAAAGTCCCATCCCATTATAAACACTGTTAGCATAAAACTAGTAGCCAATCTGGTGTTTTACTGGTTTTCTACTTTAAAAAGCCTTAAGTGAAATACTGTCATATTATGTGCCATCAAAAATGTAAAATATTTAGGATAGACTGAGTTACGATCTTAACACTCTCGCTGAAGTCAATAAATGAGAACAATGAAGCTGCTTTAATGGGTCCCCAAGTCAGAAATCAGAGGTGCCTAGGATATGTAAAACTCACATGACTACTTGGGCATCTAGTTTATTCCTGTATTTAGTTTTGTGTACATAATATAGAGGATATCTTCATTCATATACGTAAGCAGGTTCAAATATTAGCAGTTTAAAAATGGCTTCCTTCACAATCACGTTACCTTCTTCAGTTAAAGACAGAAAGAAAAACGTAAACAGATACGCTGATAGCTAAAGTTAGTATGTTGATGTTAAAATCTGGTTATACTTTTGAGCATGTGGTTTTTTTTTTTTAAGTTGATTTATTTTGAGAGGGGGGGAGAAGGTGGGGGGGGAGAGAGAGACAGAGAGAGAGGGAGGAGAGAGGGAGGAGAGAGGGAGGAGAGAGGGAGGAGAGAGGGAGGAGAGAGGGAGGAGAGAGGGAGGAGAGAGGGAGGAGAGAGGGAGGGAGGAGGGAGGAGGGAGGGAGGGAGGGAGGGAGGGAGGAGGGAGGGAGGGAGGGAGGGAGGAGGGAGGGAGGGAGGAGGGAGGAGGGAGGAGGGAGGAAGGGAGGGAGGGAGAAATCCCAAGCAGGCTCTGTACTGTTACTGCAGAGCCCGACGCGGGGCTCAAACTCACAAACCGTGAGATCGTGACCTGAGCCGAAGTCTGAAGCTTAACTGCCTGAGCCACCCAGGCGTCCCTAGCATGTGGATTTTTAATGCAGGTTTAAAATTAGTCTAAGAGGTATATATGCATGTATATATTCAAAAAGTGGCAGAATTTCCAAAACAGTTCCACAAAAAACATCCTGAAAACCACTGCCCTGTCTATTCAACTAATTACTACACGGACTTGTGGCTGATAAGTTAAGTCCACGAGTCTCCTCCTACATTTAGTTCTTCCTCATGGGTTGCTCTGGGGTCCTCGGGCCCCAGACGTTTCTAAGACGTGTCCCAGGTCCCCCTCTCCGGGAGAAATTGTAGCACACGCTCTCCCGACAGTGTGAGCAGCTCAACAGTCCAGGAAACCCTAGCTCTGCTTCCTCACGGACGGAGCCCAGCAAAGAGAAGTTCTATTCGTGTCTAACAGGAAGAGGCATCAAGAAACCAAAAACGGGTCTAGGGCGCCTGCGGTCGAAAGAGGTGCACCCTCCTACGTTACAGCAGATGTTTCTATCTGACAAATCGATCCTACGCCAGCCGCACGTTTAAGCTGAGTCATCACAGTCTCACGGAGGCTAAGAATTAATGTAGCCGAGGAGGATAAAAGTCAACTGCTGTAACCTAGAAAGAACACAGACACAAAAGCCAAGGACAGTAGAAGACAAAACACGTCCTGGACATAAATCAGGCAACCTTTCCGTTCCAAATTTACACTGAACAAAGGTGTCTGCAGCCAGTCACGGCCGGAGCCATCCCGCTACTGCAGCCATAAACCAATGGTCCTTACCGTTCCCTAGAGCACAAGGCAAAAAGTTCTCTGGGTCTTCAACAAAGGTTTTCCTTTCCACACAGGTTCTGTCCCTAAACCTTCTGATGATATTTCACCTCCCACCTCAGCACTGAGAGTCTGCAGAACCAACTACGTTGTTCTTATTCAAGCTGCTGCTGTCAGTATCGTGGTGACAGGGCACCTCTCCAGTCTTCTGTTAAGCGACTGCTCTCTGGTGACCATTCTGCTCTTTGTCTGTTGAGCTCTGGAATCCACTACCAACATATTTTGCTCCTTCATCAGAGACCAGCTGACAACCAGAAAAACCTTTAAAATTATCAGTGATCCAAGGTCTGCATTCTGGTTCTGCTCATACAAATAACAGAAGTACAGTCATTAAAAAAAGTTAAATAAGAGTATAAAATAAAACCTGAAGCCTCCCTTAATCTCTCCTCTCCTAGTCTCTTCCTTTAAACTGTCAACAGCTTGGGGTATATCCTGTTAAATATTCTTGTGTATTTACATCAACATTAGTTGTTTCACTGGTCTTCCGTAAGTTCAGATCATACATCTAGTTCTACTCGCCTTTTCAACTTACCAAAGCGTCTTGGAGGCCTGTTTGTGTCTGCAGAGCTACCCCAGTGGCTGGCAAACTATCCACTTGGCGGGCAGAGTCTCACGGGAATACGGCCACGTTCACTACTTAGGGCTTGACCATGGCCAGAGCCGAGCGGCCACAAGACCGACCTGCGAAGCCTCACACACTTCCCGCCAGTTCCCTTACAGAAAGAGCTGGCTGACCCTTTTTAGTACCAGCTCCAAATTCCATCTGATGAATCTACGACATTTTACAGATGGATATCGAGTGTCTTTACCTTTTCCCCCATTACGAATCATGTTTCAGTGAGTAGGTACCAAGGGTTATGACGCTTTGAGAACTCTTCTCACAAGCCCTAGCCAACCGTTAGAAAGGAGGCACATTACGTAATGTGACAGAGGTGCTAAATATCGCAACAGTGGCAATCACATTACAACATATAAATGTATCAAATTCACGTGTTTGCACACCTTCAATTTCCAGTGTTATACCTCAAGTATACTCAAATCGAAAAGACAAAAGGTGCCCGACACACACTGCTGCTCAATAAATATTTGTTGACAGGAGGCTTCTGAATGAATCACAAAACCAAATGCCGTGTTTTGCAGAGTTCAGGTGACCAGTCTTTGTTGAAGAACTTCACTTAAGATAAGGAACTCACATGCATAATTACTGACAGTTAAATGTAAAGAATAAACTCAGTCTGAAGTCATAAAAGTTTCTAGGATATTCACCCAGCTCTCCTTTCACTGCAACAGGTTACAGAGTGGAAGTCATTTTCCTCCTTTATAAACAAACAGAATTCAGAACAATCCACTGATGATGTGGGACACTGAAATAGCTGAAAAATCTCCACAAAGATCCTTCCAAGGCTATTTCTACTCCTGAAATTTTATTGTTATTTTTCACATCTACGCCTTAGCTGCGCTGTTCTGTTCCTACATTAGAAATTGTATTCATTTTAACTTTTTAATAATTCTCAACATCTTCCCCTGTCTACGCACTTGCTAACTTCCTCATGGTGGTTCACTTCCTCATGTGTTATCCGTGTATTTTTTAATCTTAAACTCAGCTTCGGCTTTATAGGACTTTTTTCCTTCCCGTGGGAAGCCTGTTTTACTGGTGACCCTATGGTTCAGTTCTGTATTTGTTTCTGCTGAGCTTCCTTAGTGTTTTTATCATTCTCAGATTGGGATTTCATTAAACCTTGTGAAAAATTTCTTAGTTTGAGGTATGAATGGTGTGCATTTGGACCCCAGATTCATATATAATGCAGAATTCTCACCCAGAGCCCTGGGCGAAGGCAAGTTTCCTTGCTGCTTCTGAAGGGCCAGTGGGTGGAGTTTTTCTAGGTCCTTCAGTATGGACGTTGCAGCCTTTAAAGCTCCTGGTTTCATTCGGGGGTCTTAGTTCCAGCTCCCACCTTGTGCCCTCGGACCACACATCCTGTCCTCGGTTGACAGGGAGGCTCTTCATTGCTCTGATTAGGAGTTTCTTCAGGGATTTTCCTTTCTGCAGGCTCGGTTATATATTAGTTTAGTGTTTTCACTTATTTATTATTTATTAATACATTGCATTGAACATTTTTGTTTTATAGCAGAAAGCAGGTGTTCAGTCTCCTCCATTGATGAAGTTCTTCGAATATGAAGTTCATACTGTCAATCAAGAAATACAAGGTCTTTCTGTTTTTCTCTGAGACCAGTGCCCCTCAAATGGAGAAAAGGCACTTTGCAGGAGGGATACACAAAATGATTCTTTGGGGCACGGGGAGGGGAGATTTTACAGCTCTCATTTATATGGACTTAAAAGAGAAACAGAATTAATAAACAGATGATGTACTGGTGCCTCACTCAGCCCTTTGTGTTGCGCTTAGATGTCCGAGAGGGCCCTGGAGGTTAAGAGCACTTGAAAGAAGCTGGGGATGTAACAGAGGCTCCTGTCCTCATCTGCTCACTTTCAGCACGCTGTGGTGAATGGAAATTCACAGGTGCTCGATGCAGTGGGCTTAGAGAGTATATTTGGTTCCAACTAAAATAAAATGAAAAAGGGACTTACACAGATTCCTGCAAAGAACTCACTGACCTAAGAGTATTATTAAGAAGATGAATACCTAAACAGCACACAAGACAATGGCAAATCTGACTTCTCTTATTCCTAGAACGGGCCCTTTAGAAGTAAGGTATAGGACAAGTGTGTAATTCCTGCATTAAATATATACACCATGGGGGTGCCTGGGTGGCACAGCTGGTCAAGAATCTGACTCCTGATTTCGGCTCAGGTCATGATCTCATAGTTCATGAGACTGAGCCCTGTGTCAAGCTCTGTGCTCACAGCATGGGGCCTGCTTGGGACTTTCTCTCTCTCAAAATAAACAAACTAGTGTGTGTATACACACACACACACACACACACACACACACACACACACACACACACACGTATATACACCCTGTGCGATTAGGCTAAAGACGTTTTAATGATGCACGAACATACTAAAAAGTGCTTGGTGACTGCTGCCCTAGGTAACCAAGATATCCCAGTACCAAGGAGCTGACTGTGTCAAGAAAACCGAACACGTTCGGCTGACGGCCTAGGGAAGTGCCCTAACAGAACCTGGGCCCCACAGTAACATGCAGGGGGGAGTGGACAGTGGTGGCCCCTCGTTTCCCAGAGCTCACATAAAGCTTACCACTAACGCTGGAACTCTCAACTTCCTGGTGAGTCGCATGTCGGGGAGGACCTAAGCGTGTGTGGGATCCGCCCACAGGATGCATAAAGATTTCGAGAAGAGCTCCTCCCAGGAGGTGGTGTTGTTTTTAAAGTAGGGCGGTAGAACCAATAGGGCTGCAGACAACATCTGGGATATATCGACAAAAGTCCTCTTCTAAGGACGTGATGGTAAAGCTAGTCATTCAGAAAGCCACGACAGCTGTGGTGCAGACAAGCCGGGCTGTGGGCTGTGTGCTGGCTTAACTCCACTCTGTCTCTTCAAGAAAGCAAGTGAGCGGAAGTCAATTCTGCAGTAGTTCCGAATCTGCTCAAGTGAGCTTTTAAACGTTGCAAATTTCAGTAAGTTAATTATTTTTGGTAACAAATCCCTTGGGGTATTCCACAGAAATGACTGAGAACAAGAAACGTCATAAATACCATGGTCTGAGAAGCGTTTCTTGGTGTCTAAATTAGTCACTATCTTGTCTGAACCCGTTATAGGTGCCACACGGTGCTAATCATCTCTGCCTTCGGGGTGACTGGGCTGGGCCTGGGGGTGGCTGGATCTCTAGAATGGTCAGTTCCGGCCACAAGCGGCCTCACAAATTTTCTTTGGTGTGTGCGCTGCAATGATTACTTTCTATCCATCTAACGACAACGGTTTTGAGATACGGTGCCTTAAAGCCGGGTCTCTGCTAGATACAGCTGGTAGCCTGCTTTTGTACGGCCCATAAACTACAAACGGTTTTTACATTTTTAAATGGTTGACATTTACAGACCAATATTTTATAATATATAAAAATGACATGAAATTCAAGTTTCCCTGTCTATAAATGGAGTTTTATCGGAACACAGCCATGCTCACTGGTTTATGTATTGTCCGTGGCTGCTTTTGCACAATAGCAGAGTTCAGTAGTTGTGTGGGGACCGTGCAGCCCATGGAGCCTAAGACACTTGCTGGTGGGCCTTGACAAAAAAAAGTTAGCCACCCTCTGCCTTACAGTATCTTGCCAAAACCAGGAACCACACTCGGTTAACAGACGGGGCTTTAAGGTGCTTCTGATCAGGTCAGCGACAGGTCAATACGGGACATCTCTGCCCACGAAAGTACCTTCCCTTGGGAGTCACCACGACTTGATGTTGGCAAATGGTCGACACACATGCCAAAAAATGAGTGCATACGGCCTGACAAAGGACTGCTGTGTGGCTTTTGAGTTGGAGGCCACGAGGCTGTTTCGATGATGACACAGACTTCCAGGACAACAGAACGGCGTATAAGAGATTGGGGCTCTCTGCAAAAACACACAGGCTGTATGCTCTACATCGAGAACTGATGACCCTCCTGATGTTTAAAGGAAGACACAACAGGCTGACTTGTCCACACACACCAGGAAGGGATACGGGGTGGATGGGCGGGAAGCCTGGGACAAGCCCAGAGCCGTGCCTCAAAGGAAGGGGCGTGTCACTTACTTGCACAAGTGTAGGCGTCCTTGCTGGTGAAAGGCTTCACGCACTGGCTACAGCTGACGGGACCCACAACAGGGATGGAACTGAAAGCGTGTCCGTTGACAGTCTTCTTGTCCTTGTCCTTCTCCTTCAAATCTTTCTCCTTCTCCTTGATTTTCTCTTTCTCTTTTTCCTTTTCCTGCCAAAGAAAAGAGTTTAGAGTTAGTTGGACGCCAGAGCCTTCCCTTCACCCGGGCACCCGGACGGCATGTGGTCAACGGTGGGTGGTGGCGAGTGTTTGGGATGCAAGTCAGGAGTGCGGTCCTGGACGATGGTCTTTGAAAGTTGTGACCGTTCGGGCTTCATGAGACACCCTCCGGGAAGACCGGACAGGCCAAGCAGTTCTGTCAGCGGCTTGCTCAGCGGCTGTTCAGACCGATGGACACAACATCCCAGGACCAACACCTGGAAGAGGCTTCTGGAGCTGCAGGAGGGGAACGTGGGGCAGCCAAGAACGCTGCTCCTCCCCCCAAGCGCGGCCCATGGAGGACGCAGGCCACGAGCTGAGGGCCGGCTGCAGGCAGGGAGCAGGAAGGACAGCAGCCCTTCTCGCGTCAGCCTGGGGCAGCAGGAAGCTTTCCTCGGGGGCTCTCCTCCAACTGCTTCCAGCCACAAGTATTACCGTCCCCCACATAGACACACACCGCTGTTGCAATCTAAAATAATCCCTGCAGGACAGGTACCCCGAAGCGAGCCATCGTGACAAACTACCAAACACCTCATACTCTGAATCAAGGCCTCTGCGTGCGTTACCACACCTGATCCCATACCTGTGAGGTGAAGGGAGGGCATCGCGCTGCCCATCGTATACCCGAGCAGATCAGGATCACAGACACCAGCTCTGAGCAGCTACTATGTGCCAAGCACCACAGATGGGAACATACACCCAGTGAAGAAGCCATCATCCCCACTGCACGTTTAAGGACACCAAGGCACAGGGTGTTTAATACTACAGTTGAGCCCACATGCCAACCACGGCCCCACTGGAATGCAGACCCAGATCTGGCCGACTCCTCAGCTCTGCTCTCTTCACTACTCTCCACTGCCAAGGGCTGGAGAGGTATGTTGACTCACAGAAGGTCACACGGCAAATGATCGGCAGCCCAAATCACAACCCGGGCCTTCTGACTTCCTAATTCAGAACCTGTCCACCATACTGACCTGGTGAGTGCTGGCCAGGTCTGATTCGTGTACGGCCCTTGGTTAACGAATGAAACACGTATCAAAAATCTAAGAGCCAAATTGCTACACTTTAGAACCACAAAAAGGAGGACAAGAAAGGGAGAAAAACAAACTACTTCACTTTACAAAACAGGAAACTGTTCTAAGTGAAAATTAGTAATGGCTGAAGTACATACGTAACATTCTAATAACAAGCAATAGCAAATGCAGTTTTTTCCAAGTGTTTCTCGCTCTTAACCACATTTGGCCACAGGCTTCTCCATGCGTAAATGTTAAACTGAAAAGCATCTGCCTCCTTGCTCAAGAAAGCGTGCTCCAAGAGCTGAGAAACTCATCTACGGCAACTAACATGCTCTCCAACCTCACAAAGCTCATCAAATCTGAATAAGTAATAAATAATATCCTTGTCCTCCACAATCGTCCCCCCCCACCCCCCCCCCCCCCCCCCCCCCCCCCCCCCCCGCCTCCCGGTCTCTTTCTATGTTAGGATTTAGTGCCTTAAAGAAGTCAGGCTCTTACCTCCCCATGTTTTGGTCCTGTGAGTCTCACTGTTATGAGGGGTACTTCGTGAAACCGACCCCATTTTACCGACATGATTCGACCCCCATGCCAGGAAGCGTGCTGTCACAGAAGGAGGGGCGCATGCCGGCAGGGCAGAGCGTAGCAGCTTCGAGCTGCCATGAGAGAAACCGTAAGAGGAAGCCAGGGACTGGTTGAGAAAGGGAAGGAGGGAGGGCTGAAGTTGCTGGTTTCCTTAAGACAAGCTTAACCGTTTGCATGCTGCCAGGAAGGCCAAGTACCCTGGAAATGAAACAGAACGAAGTCCCCAGAATGCAGTGTGTGTGGACAGTGCTTCGGCCACACGACAGAGTGTCTGGAAGGACTGAGGCCAATTAACACTTAGAAGTTAAGGAACACATCTTCTATCTGTTTAGAAAGACTCCTCATGGTGTTGAAATCGGGATGCTTCCTAAGAACACTTCTCGGTGAGGTCTGCTCTGCCTGTGGTCGAGTGGTGACCCATTGTTTTCTGCAGTGTGACTTCTGCGTGTTCAACAATGGCTGGGGAAGTCGGCGCCCACGGTATTTCAGGGAAGGAGGCAGGAAATAACTACACTAGGGGACTCGGAAAACGAGTTCTCCCTTTCAAAACCTACTGCTTTAGACAAGCCATTACAAAGACAAGACCAGAGAGCACTCCGGATGACTGCGAAACATGCTGGGATGAAGCCATGGACACGCTGCCCATGTTTAATCAGAGAAGGGAACAGAGAGGGAACTGGATTTCACACTGACTCCAGCCTTGGCACACGGCTCCTCTGCACGGCTGACGGGGTCGGCTCTTTTACGCCGAGCACGGGCACGCCGAGGTGGGGCTGGATAGGGGCAGGTCTGCAGGAGCACAGCCCTTGCCCCAAAATGCCTACTTCAAGTCAGATTAAGAATTCGTGTTAACGTGTCTGCCCACGTATCTCCCGGCTAATCTGCAAGGAGGAAAGCTTAGAGAAGAAAATCACTGGGACAGGCTGGTTTAAAGGGGGTCACTTCACTCCCTCTGCGTGAACAGGATCACGGTGCACATTAGTGTTTAAACAGTCTGTAAGCCAGCGAACTTACTTACTGGCAGGAAGTGGTACTATGAGAAGATGCTAAGGACAAAAGCAGAACCCACCAGTCTTCCTGTTACACTTCCTGTTTAGGCTTGCCCCCGTCCTAAAAAACATCCAATACGCTTATCTAATTACATGTCGGATACTGCTGATGTTTTAAAAGGACATATGAAGGACCAGAACTCAATTTCTCAAATCCTAGATCTATCTGCCTAGATAATATCTATACACCTATCTAGAGAACTCCATGCTACAGGCAAAATGTGAATAATCTGGGGGCGCCTGGGTGGCTCAGTCGGTTAAGCGTCCGACTTCGGCTGAGGTCATGATCTCGCGGTCCGTGAGTTCGAGCCCCGCGTCGGGCTCTGTGCTGACAGCTCAGAGCCTGGAGCCTGTTTCAGATTCAGTGTCTCCCTCTCTCTGACCCTCCCCCGTTCATGCTCTGTGTCTCTCTGTCTCAAAAATAAACGTTAAAAAAAAAAAAAAAAATTAAAAAAACAAAAAAACAAAAAAACAAAATGTGAATAATCTGTTACACAGTGGCTGACTTTTGGCTCCTTAGAATATTACTTAAGAGTTGCCAACATATAAATCAACCCTTAAGCACATATAATAACATAACAATGAACAGTGGGCTATATCTAAGTTAATAACACAAACTATTTTCATAAGTGTATCTATCATACCTAATTGTAAGAAAAGTAAAAATTTCCAAACCATTCCTAGAGACTCTGCTAAGAATTTACAGGTAGCAATTTAATATATCTTCACTAAATGCTTTAATTTTTCCTTTAAAAGAAGTAGGACTGATTATACTGTACACTAGGTTAATAAAAATAGGTTTGATCTCTAATAGTAGCTCTTTTAAAAATAATTTAAAAGCAGTAAAACCATTATTTTCAAAAGAAAAACTAGTATTAATATCCACAGTCACACTTTCAATTGTTTTAACATTAGGGAGAAATGACATTAGCCAGTAGTTATGAGAAACAGTAGAGTGTGCATCATCACACTAAGAAAATACTTATTTTTGTCATCGTTTAGAGAAGGAAATGCTTCTGTAGGGGAAAGCTCTAGCTTATCAGTGCAATGGCATATTAAGTCAGGGCATTTATTGTAACTGGACATAAAATGTATCATTTCACTACTTCCCCTACTTCTTACTATCTTTTGGTGCACTGACAGAAGTGAGCTCTTCCATATGAAAGACGGCTCACTCTTAACCTTCTTGATGGATGTGGCCAGTGGGCCCTTTTCTAAACACCTGATAATGGGAAATGGACTGCGAGTCCATGTTTCAGATTTGTAATTTTCTGAGGGTTTCCACTGCTAGAGGCAGCACGAGCCCCCAAAGGTCTTGAAGCCAAGCGTGAAAAGAGGAACCAGGCTCATTTTGCAAAACAGTGTTGTCATTCTGGCAAAGGAGATGCTCAGACACCAAGGGTCAACTGATAATGGTCTCTGCCAGACTCTGCTCTAACAATTTCCTTCTTTTGTCCTGCCTTTCTCTTCATTCTACTAGCAAATGCCAGTTGTTTGAAGTTATTTATGAGTGAGCAGGAAATGAAGTGTACTAATTGCTGGAAGTCAAAGAGGTTCTGCCCTAATATCATCTAGTTCTGTGACCTGAAGCATAGCTCTCTGTACTTCAGTTTGTAAAGTATGGAGGATGGGATAAGACTTTTTTTTAAGTTTATCTATCCATTTTTGAGAAAGAGAGAGATACAGAGAGAGAGAGAGACAGACAGACAATATGAATGAACGAATATGAGCAGGGGAGGGGCAGAGAGAGGGAGACACAGAATCTGAAGCAGGCTCCATCCAGGCTCTGAGCTGTCAGCACACAGCCTGACGAGGGGGCCTGAACCCATGAACCATGAGATCATGACCTGAGCCGAAGTCGGATGCTTGACTGACGGATCCACCCAGGCGCCCCTGGGATGAGACTTTTATAAAGGTCAGGTTCCAGTTTCTAAATTTAGTCTTACATTGTTTATGTGTGTTTGTGTCTTCTCACTAATGCAATCAGTGGCGTATTCACTGCTCTGCCCTGAAAGTCAACATCCCTGGGGAGATGGATGGGAAGGGGGCTCTTCACTCATTTACTGGTCTTCCAAATGAAGACCTCACAGTCTAAAAACAGAACGACAACAAAACACACTTGAAAGCATCCAAATAGATCATAAAATTTCTCAAAGACAATGATCTTTAGTTCTTTAGGAGCATTATTAGCACCTAGCAGAATGCTGAGGCTACAGAAGTCATTTGATGATAATACCTAGCTAATCTACACTGATCTTTGCCAAGATTTTCTTTTGTTGATGCCAGCCAGGGTCCCAGCCAGCAGTGATAGGTACAACAGGTAAGACTCTGTTTAAGCCTTGTTGCCAGTATGCAGAACACTGCTAAGCATTCTGCCCTGAATTTAACCTTTAACCCTATTTTTTTTAATTATGAAGTTAATACTTATATATAGGATTATTCTGGAAACATCCTTGCATCTTTTCCTGCGCTTTCCTGACTGCCCCACTTTCTCCCCTTCTGCATCCAGGCAAGAAAAATGAAAACAATTTCGGTGGCAGGTTTTGTGGAAAAACTCCTCTGAGTCATCACTGAACCTAGTATTGGCTAAAGGAGAGAGAGCTTATTTACAAAACCCGGTAAAATACATGGGCTCTACTTCCAGCAGCCCACTTAACTGAGGGCCTAAGAGGCTTGTTACATTTGGTGGCAGGCGGCTTGGGGAGAGTGTGAGGGGTATACTTTTACAACAATATTCTTGAGTTCAGCGTTTGTATTCCCTTACTTCTAAGTAGGTACGGATGTGTGTGTGTGTGTGTGTGTGTGTGTGTGTGTGTGTGTGTGGGTGTGTGTGTGTGTGGACATGCCACAAACACATGTATACACACATGTATATATAGTGATTCCTTAGCAAGAGCTCGTCACTGATTTCCATTTAGAAAAAAATTTTTTTTTTTTTTTTTAAGATATTCCTTTATTTTATTGGAGGCTGGCTGGCTGGCTGGCTGGGTGGGTGAATGGAAGGTAGAATGTCCTCTCCCACTGAGGTGACACTGAACTGATTTTGGTTTAGCACTGGGAATCAGTATAAGAAAAGGAAACCCTTGTCTTCCTTTCTTTTGAAAGTACATTGAAAAAAAAATGAGAAGAGTACCTGTCTCTATGTGGGGTTGTTACAGGTGGTTTTTATCTATTTTTGTATTTCGAGTATTCCCAGGAGTATGAAAAAAATAAACAGACAAAAAATGTTTAAATATTTTAACGCATGAAAGACAATACCCTGCAACAGCCTCGTAGTCAGGACTAGATCGAAGAATCCACTTTTGTCTTAAAGTCTCTTATAATTTTCTGTGGGGAAATCCTTCTTTTTTTTTTATGTTTATTTATTTTTGAAGGAGAGAGAGACAGAGTGTGAGTGGGGGACGGGCAGAGAGAGAGAGGGAGACACAGAATCCGAAGCAGGCTCCAGGCTCTGAGCTGTCAGCACAGAGCCCGATGTGCAGCTCAAACTCACGAACCGCGAGATCATGACCTGAGCCGAAGCCAGACGCTTAACCAACTGAGCCACCTAGGCGCCCCAATCCTTCTAACTTCTAAACCCAAATGCAAATATTTTCAATCTCCTGATCTTGGCATAAAATCCTCAAGTGCATTTTAAACCCAGTTTACTGACGAAGGCACGTGGTCGAGTATGGGATCTGAATCTTGGTTCCACTGCTGTGAGCAGCACACACTCACAGGGTAGCTTACTCCCAGGAAGGGGAGAACAGGCTCTCCTTATACGGCTATGGAAACGATTACATAAAATAATACATGGAAAGCTCTTAGCATATAGTAAAAACCCAATTAGTGGTATCACCTTTTGTTGCTATTTTTCTTCAAGTATTAGGCCATTTCAAGGATTATCTCTGTGCTTATTTCCTTACGTCCTCATTATTTAATTAGGTATTGGGTGCATGCAGGCTGTGACAGGAGCCTACAGATGACCAACGAAGGCCATCACGCAAGGAATGCCCTCAACGGTACTTACTCTGCTCTTCTTACTGCTGGACATTTTATTCTTGATGTAGCTGAATGTGCGGCTGACTTTTGTTCCACTCTTGCCTTCAAAATCTTTCTTGGAGGGGCTTTGAGGCAGGAAACTATAGGTCTCTTCTGTTATACTAAATAAAAACAAGAAGAGTGATTTTTAAAAAAGACTACAGAAATTTTTAAAAAGTAAACACAGAGCCAAAAAATACAATTCTTCATAACCACGTATCATTTTAGCTACAAGTCAGAGTCAACTTATGCACACACATGACAACGGACAGCAGAGTAACAGATGGACAGAGGCTGCTGAGCGGTTCCACAGAGTAAGACCTGAGAACAGAGGACACCACCACGCTGGTCCCAAAACCAAAACCGTTCTGGTCCCAAAACCTGGCTAAGTTTTCTTGTGTCGGCCATCAGTGTTTTAGTAAGAGATTTTTAGTGGCCTGGTGTGAAAGAGCCTGTCAATTATTCACTTATTATTTTATCTGAAACTTCTTAATCTAAAATAGCACTCAATTTATACACACCTTTGCATCAAATAGGTGCTAAAGAAGAAACTCATAAAGACAACAGAAAGATGGACGTGTTAACAAAGGCTGTAAAGGAATTTTTATGACTGAATGCACATCCAAATTCCCCGAAAGCAGAAATCACACACCATTTTTTTAGTCTTCTGGCACACCGGACAATCAATACTGGTGCATACAGCTTTGCACGATTTTAGGAGGGAGGAGAGTATAGAAAGCTCCGCTGTGGGAGTTTCACACAGAGCCAGGGGTACTGATCTACTCGTTCAGGAAGGCTACACGGGTCCATCACAGAGGGTCCACCACAGATGGACATGGTTGGACTTCAGGAAGTTCACAACGGTAGACTTCCTCAGAGAATGCGGGGCACTTGTGGACACAAGCCATTCCACAGAAAAGGAATCTACTTACACTACGTTTCCCAGGTGTTCTACAATCGTTATTTTAAGAACTTTTCCACAGAAAAGCCGTGTTTACCTCAAGGGCCTCTGTGAGAGGACAGAGGCACCCCTCAAGAGGGGGAACAATCCTCTTCAGGAGCTAAGGTCTGTTTATACATGAAGTACTGTTTACAAAATAAAGCAGTCTGTTATTATGATAAGGGGGAAATGGTGTGAGAGCACTGTTCCAGAGAAGACAAAGGAGAAATAAAGTACGACAGAAATACAAAGAGAAGCATTCATACTGAGAGTTCTGGATCACTGAGTCACAACCGATGCCTCTGCGAAAAGACACATGTTCAAGTGCAGGGCAGTAATCAGAACCCCCATGATGCTTACATTAGAATATCTTAGAACCCCATAAGCGTGACAAGAGGAATATAATAGTAAACAATGAGTCAAAATACAAACCTGCCTGCTGTCAAGTAAAGAACCAATTCACTTACTCGGACAAAGCTATGAGCCATATCCGTGTAGGCAGAAGAAAATGGCTTTAAAACTTAAAATGGCTAAGGTACAGTTCCCCGCACGCGTGCACACGCAGACACGTGTGCATACGAATACACACGCGTGCAAACAGTGAAACAAAATGTTGTCAGGCTTAGGGCTTAATTCTTAGAAGCAGAGTACAGAAGTTCATAAAGTCGAATACAAGTGTTTCCTCTCCTGAATAAATGCAAACCTTTATCGTCAGGGCAGTGTAGAGAGCAAAAGGAAAAAACTACTGAAGACATTATTTAAAAACGATAGAGAGTCTTCACTACAAACCACTTGTAGCCATTATTCCAAATTTATCACTTAAGGAAGTAAGAATCCAATGAGCTGAATTAACTTCTCAGTTTACTTAGTGAAATGTCGTAAGACATCTTGGGTTTCCTTCATCTCAGGGAAAGGAGTAACAAAATAAACGTGCAGTACCTCTCGGTCAGGTTAGCACTGGTGCTGTGGAAAGGCCGTGAATCTGGAAAACAAAAATGGCAGAGGAAAAGTTGGAACCAAAGGACGGTGCCTGGGTGACAGATAAGAGGCTTAAAATATTTACAACGACACACGCAGAGCAGAGAGAGCATCCGAAAGCCAGTGTACAGTGCCTTCTCCTAAGGGTTTGGAAGAAGGAAAAATTCACCTCGAAACTCAGTATCAGAACTGGAAATAGGCAGCAGTAGGCGTGAATTCCCCACGACAAAAAATTTCATCCAAGAATCACATCACTGAGCAAGCCCCAAATCAACATTTTTGTCCCCACGCTCAAACATACACGAAACATGTTTAATTCCTGTTCTCGTCAACGCTCCGTTTCCATCTTTCTGAGATGACATCACGGGAAGAACACAAAATCGAAAATGAAATATCATTCATATTCTGTTTGCTGTTCATTTTGCTTTCGTGGGTTTCCATACCAAAATATCTAGCTACCATGTACCTGCTATTTTCCTGAGTATTCCTGGAAAGGGATGAGTGAAGAGGAAAAGGGCACCAGAGCTGGCTGGCTGGCTGTGTGTGTGTGTGTGTGTGTGTGTGTGTGTGTGTGTGTGTGTGGTGTCTTGGTCCTGTTACTGATTTGGGGTGAGATCTCTGGATTTCACTTCCTCATCTGTGAAATGAGGGAGATGAAACTGATGGTGAGGTCCTTGCCAGGCTGACACTGGTATGGCGTGTTCGGCAGGTGCATCCTTCCTTCCTCCGTCACCATCGGAGCGTAAACTGAAGCGGGTCATTAGCACCCAGGCTAAGGCACACAGCAGAGCAGTAAGTGGAGAAAGCATTAGGAACACTACGATACCTTACCAACAACATGCTAATAAAGCTGGAGCTACGTCAGGACTTAGAGGAGATGGTCTCAATCACACCAAGATGAAGGATTTCCAGTTTTTAGATCAGGCACGGAAATACTTTGTGTGTGTGATTCCAGGCGGACAAAGGCCGCTCAGTACAACTCCTGCTACAGTGTGAACAAAACACACACCTTCTCCTGCAGGTGGGTTTCAAGGACTGGAGATGACCAGGAGTAAAACCCTCATTTGACAGAGATCTGAAGATGTTCTACTACCAGATTACCAGCATTTGAACTTAAATGTCCAACCTGTTCTAGATTCCGATTAGAAATGCAAAATGGTAGTTATTACTAAGTGAATAGCCAACAAGTAGGAATAATAGATAGGAAACTTAACAACCAATTCTAAGTCTTCAAAAGAGTACTTTCTATAGTTTTTCCTTTTACTTACTTGGGTTCTTCTATTTCACTTACAATGCATGGTCATCGAGATGAGCAGAGTAAGAGTAAGATCTGGGATCTGTTCCCTAGTTTCTGCATGATCTAGGTGTGAAATTGTCAGCATTTTAACCTCAGGATACCTTAATTTACTTAAACAAAAAACCAAGAGTGTGGTTTAGGTCAGTGGCTTTATAACCTTTTGCACCCCAGGAACCCTGAATGACAGAAGCAGCATTAAACTCTCTCAGGTTGTCAGGCTCTGTTGTACACTAACTAGAGCAATTACCTAGCAAGTTACCAACCTAGTAATATGAACAAAGTGAAAGCAAAATCCATAATGAAGAAAAACACCAACTAGCACAGGATCTGGCCAAGAATCAGCTCCCAGTAGATTTCTGCTGAATAAATTAGAAACTGAACAAATATGTGATTGAGTACTGGGAGAATCTGGGACTCTGGTAAGGATTTCCAACCTTTTCACCGCTGAAGAAAAAATTCATTCATTTACTATGACCTCTTAGATTTGGTTCTGAGAACAGCGATTAATCAACCAATGCCTCTGAGATTCCTGAAGGGCCATCAAGTTTTCAGTGCACCTAAGAGTATAAATTAGCCAATGATACCTCTACGGTATAATTACAGACAAAAGCAAAGAAATCTGTCACTGAAGTCAACCTACAAAGTATTATGGCAGGTAAACAGTGTATTTCAAGTAGGATTTTCTTAAAGTCTTGAAACAACCTGCAGACATAATATTCTAATATTCCAGAGTCGGAACTACTGGATGGACCGGGTCAATGGTTTTTAAAGTGCGTTCCATGGAATACTAGTCTCATGAGATGTTATCCACAGTCAGGCACATATTGTGGTTACCTAGCTAATGCGTTTGGGAAACACAACTTATTGAACACTGCCTTGGGAATTCACGATGTACACATTAGCATCTGAAACCAGCTTAACTGGACTTTTCCTAAATTTATCTGGCCATGAACCAACCCCTTTCTTTCCCTTCCTCTCCCCTCCACCTCCAGAATTCTCACTGGTATTTCAGGGTAAGGAACACATTTTGAAGAAGGCTAGATACCTGGTTCAAAGGTTTCTTCCAGCTTCTATACTTTTATAATTTCATCCTGTTGGATTAGCTGTATAACCAGTGCCGTTCTATATTAATAATTTCGTCTTAGAGGTAGAAGAAATACCACTGGGACCTTTACTTCGTCTGCCACATGTGGACCTATGTCCCCAGGTACACAATACTTTGAGATGAAATAGACTTGACAATTTCTGAACACTCAAAGTTGTAAGCAGATTTTCACAACTTCCCTCCTATTACAACTGGTATAAAGTAAGTATCTTATGGTGTGCCTATTTACTAAACATCTTTTCATTATGAAAAAAGTACTGAATATGACTTCCATTTAAGAGAAATTAAACTTTATGTTACTGTACATAAGGTACTTTCTTTTAAGAACAATGCAAAGATGTCACCCTCAGCTTAATATTGATTATAAAATTTTAATATTTAAATAAATAATTAGATACCTAAATACTGCTGAAATGTAGGGTCAGCAAGTGGTAGGGAATTAGGTTGCTCAATTATACAAATATTGTAATTCTCTGAGGCTCCTATCACAGTAAAACCTTGGATTGCGAGTAATTTGTTCAATGAGTATTCTGCAAGACAAGCAAACATTTCTAGTAAATTTCAATTTGATAAATGAGTGATGTCTTGCAACACGAATAGTACATGATGCCAGATGTCACATGATCACAACTGAGCCAATGGTTCTTGAAATTCACTTTAATATACAAGCGCTTTGGATCACAAGCATGTTTTTAGAATGAATTATACTCGCAAATCAAGATTTTACCGTAGTTATATGAAAACAATTCAGTATTTACCTTTATACTAGAAATGTTTTTTTCCATTAAAAATAGCAATCCTGGAATTTTCCAGAAATCTTGCATAACTGAAAAGTGATGTTCACAGGGGGTAGAATTCATTTCCTTTCCAAGCTTACTAAAACCTTGCAAAGTTTTTTTTAAAATTTTTTTAATGTTTATTTTTGAGAGACAGAGTGTTTAAAATTTAGGCATTATCAAATAAGAATATATTAATCTGAAATCCACACTGTAGTAAAAGGATTGAAAAATAAAAGTTCCAAAGGAGAGAAAATGAGAAGTTAGGAAATAACATCTATAACTCTTACTCCCTAATCCACGTGGTGTAAACTCAGAGGAAAAGTATTTTTATCTTCTTTTTTCGTTCTTTTAAAGTAATCTCTATGCTCAATGTGGGGCTTGAACTCACAACCCCGAGGTCAAGAGTTGCAGGCTCTGGCCAGAGAGGCGCCCCAACGGAAAGGTATTTTTAAAGACAGGTCTGAAAGGTGAGAAGAAAAAAGTTTAACATTAGCTTTTAAATATCACAGGTAGATGTCTAGATATCTGTCTCATGAGACCAAAAAAAAGCAAAACATGGGAAAATGAAATTTACACTATCAAATAGAAAGCTTTGTGAAACCAGCGCTCAGTATCACAAAAGGTACAAGGTGGGATGGGAACACCTCCCCGTGCCCTGGAATCAGACCACTAGATCAACCAGTGCACGTGGCATATAGCAGACAAAAACGGTTTCACCCAAATTAATTCTCAAAGCAAAGCAGGAAGACAAATGGTTTAGAAACAATGGCATGCAAGGGGGTACAAATCCCCAGTTTCTTAGAACCAAGCTGACAGCATTTTCAGCACTGTCAGACCCTGGAGAACAGCCATGGACACTACAGCGGCTTACTTACTACGCAACTCCTCCTCGCCATCACTGGAGTGAGAAGAGCCAAGAGAAAAGAGAGTTTTAGACTTAAGGAGATGTGGAGAGATGCGGACGGAGAAGGAGACCCGCCTTGCTGGCTGCATCCGTGGCTGGGCTGAGAAGTAGGTCAACATGAGACATTAGAGAGCGCCAACTGTACCGGGACAAAGTCAAAGGCACCTGAGACCGTGCTGAACAGAATAATGTCGCTAGCCTGTGTGGTTCCAGGAAAGGCTGCCTAGTGAACAACATATTTATTCACATTTTCGTCTTTACTTCTGAGTATGTAGAATTCTAATATAGCTTAAAAAATTCATCCAACAAACACGTACTTGCCAGAGTAAGAAAACAAGAAGTCCATTATTTTTAACGGTCATAATTTATAGCTGGAGTTGTTTTTCTTGAGAGTGGAAACATCTGGAGTAGTGGTGTTTCTCGGGATTCTGTGCTCAGCTCTCTTCTCCCTCACCCCAGACCTCCTCACGCCCTGCCCTCCCAAAGTACAAGCTGAATTCCCTGGGCTGGTGACACACACCTTTCCACCCTCAGGCCGTAGCTCTCCCTTTGAGCTCAAGATGTGTTCATCTCTCTCTGCTCACCTCTGGGGCATGTCCCACAGGCAGCAAGAAATGAGGAAGCACGTGAGTGACATCTCTCTTCTCCACACCCACCCCTCCTCCTGTATTCCTTTGTTTGGTAAGCGGTACCTAACATCTAATGAATTGCTCAGAACAGAGACCTGGGCCCCATCATTGAATGCTTCCATCTTGCTTCAATTCAGTTATTCTAGGTGTTCTAGAATTCTCTGAACATCAACTTCTCCCCTACCGCCACCGTGTGCTCTCACCTGGATCTTGCAGTAGCCTTCTCCTGATCCATGACCTTTGCTCCCCAACACTTTCTTCAGTGTGGTCTCTCTGAAGCGTCCGAATCAACCTACTTTATCAACTTAAATCACTCCACTGCCCTTGGACAAGAAGCCCCAACCCCTCGGCCGTGCTTTCCACATACGGGCATACCTCGTTTTATTGTACTCTGTTTAACTGAACTTTATGGATACTGCAATTTTTACAAATTGAAGGTCTCTGGTGACCTTGTGTTGAACTAGCCTATCGGCACCAGTTTGCTAACAGCATTTGCTCATTTTGTGTCTCTGAGCAGTCGTGATAATTCTTGCAGTATTTCCAATGTTTTCACCATTACTATATTTGTGACGGTGATCTGTGATCAGTGGTCTATTATGGTTGTTTGGGGACGCTACTCACCATACCCGTATAAGACAGCAAACTTACGCAATAATGACCAGTCATTACTCACCCTGCCCGCCTTGGGCCTCCCTGATCTCTGAGACACAATACTGAAATCAGGCCAATTAATAACCCTACAAAGTCCTCTAAGTGTTCAAGGGAAAGGAAGAGTCACACGTCTCTCACTTTGAATCAAAAGCTAGAAATAATTAAGCTTAACGATTAAGGCACGTGGATAGCTGGGACAGGCTGAAAGCTAGGCCTCTCATGTCAAACAGCCAAGCTGTGAATGCAAAGGAAAGTTCTTGGAGAAATAAAAAGTGCTTCTCTGCTGTACACACAAATGATAAGAAAAGGAAACAGGCTTATTGCTGATATGGAGGAAGTTTTAGCGGTTTGGATCAAAGATCAAACCAGCCGTAACATTCCCTTAAGCTTAAGCTTAGTCCAGAGCAAGGATCTCTTTAATTCTGTGAAGGCTGAGAGAGGCGAAGAAGCTGCAAAGACAAGTGGGAAGCTAGCCGAGGTTGGTTCAGGAGGTTTAAGGAAGGAAGCCAGCCCCACACATCCAAGTGCAAGGTGAAGCGGCAAGGGCTGACGTAGAAGCTGCAGCAAGTTCTCCGGGAGATCTGGCTGCGATCCTTAATGAAGGTGGCTCCCCGGATGACAGATTTTCAGTGTGGTTGAAACAGCCTTATATCAAAAGAAGATGCCATCCAGGACTTTCATAGCTGGAGAGGAGAAGTCAGTGCCTGGCTTCAAGGCATCGAAGGACAGGCTGACACTCTTGTTAGGGGCTAATGCTGCTGCTGACTTCAAGTTGAAGCCAATGCTCAGTTACCATCCTGAAAATCCTAGGGTCCTTGAGAATTGTGCTAACTCTACTCTGCCTGTGCTCTGTCAATGAAACAAAGTCTGGATGACAGCACATCTGTTCACAACTTAGTTTCCTAAATACTGTAAGCCCATTATCAAGACTTACTGCTCAGAAACAGAAGATTCCTTTCAAAACAGTACTGCTCATTAACAATGCACCTGGTCACCCAAGAGCCTGGATGGAGATGTATGAGGAGGTTAATGTTTTCAGGCCTGCTAACACAGCATCCATTCTGCAGCCCGTGGATCAGGGAGTCATTTTGACTTTCAAGCGTTATCATTTAAGAAATATATTTTGTAAGGCAACAGATGCCATAGACAGGGGATTCCTCTGATGGATCTGGCCAACTTCTGGGAAGGATTCACCATTCTGGGTGCCATTAAGAAAACTGGTGATTCCTGCGAAGAGGTCAGAATACCAACGTGGACAGGAGTTTGTAAGAAGCTGATTCCAAACCTCATGGATTGAGCTGCTCAAGATCTCAGCAGAGGAAGTCACTGCAGATGTGGTGTGGAAAAAACAAGAATCAGACGTGGAGCCTAAAGAGGGCACTGAATTGCTGCAATCTTGTGACAAAACAACAGATAAGGAGTTGCTTCTTACGGATGAGCAAAGAAAGTGGAGTCTGGGATGGGAGCTACTCCCGGGGGAGATGCTGGGAATTTGCTGAAATGACAACAAAGGATTTAGAGTATTATCTACACTCAGCTGATAGAGCAGCGGCAGGTTTTGAGAGGACAGACTCCAATTGTGGAAGGTCTACTGTGGCTAAAATGCTATCAAACGACATCTGATGTCATCACATGCTACAGAGAAATTTTTTGTGACTGGAAGAATCAATCCATGTGGCCAACTTCGCTGCTGTCTTATTTTGAGAAATGGCCAAAGCCACCCCAACCTTCAGCAGGCACAGACACCGAGGCAGAACCATCCACAGGCAAAAAGATTACAATTCACGGAAAGCTCAGATGATGGTTAGCATTTTTTAGTGATAAGGTATTTTTAAGTTAAGGTATGTGCACTGTTTTTTTAGATATCATGCTGTTGCATGCTTGACTAGAGCATAGTGTAAACGTAACTTTCATATGCACTGGGAAGCCTAGTGATTTAGTAATTCATCTGACTTGCTTTACTGTGATATTTGCAGGGGTCTGGAACCGAATGGTTAAGACCTCTGTGGCATTCCTGTGTGAACTCACCCAGTGAATTCCCAGTCTTCTGCTGGCCTCAACTTTGAGATGACTTCATCCCAGTGAGCATTCTCTGTTCTAGGCTCCTGTACTGTCCCATGTTTTTTTTTTTTTTTTTTTTTTTAATTTTTTTTAAATGTTTATTTGTTTTTGAGACAGAGACAGAGCACCAGCAGGGTAGGGGCAGAGAGACAGAAGGAGACACAGAATCCGAAGCAGGCTCTAGGCTCTGAGCTGCCAGCACAGAGCCCAGCACGGGGCTCAAACCCACGGACTGTGAGACCATGACCTGAGCTGCAGTCGGACGCTTAAACGACCGAGCCACCCAGGCACCCCTGTACTACCCCACGTTTCTTACATTCACCTATTCTCTGGTCTGTGAGAACGCGGTGAGGAAAGAAACTGTATCTATAAACTCACCTGTCTCCTGTACCGTGTGGCCTGGTGCCTGCCAAAGAGTAACTCAAATGCTCACTGAATGAATACATTAATAAACGAATTTCCCTTTGTCAGGCTTTCTGAAAGCTCAGTGTCCTAAATGAAATGAAAAAGCCCTGTACGAACTTGACAGTCACATAAACACTACGTGACGTCAGCTTATTGTGGGCAGCCACGTCCAGTAACAGAGATCCAGGACTACTGGGCACAACTACTGGCACGCCGGCTCCTTGGGCAGTGACGGCCTAGGACGAAAAGTAAGCTACCATCTCCATGTGCTTGCAAAAGTCTTTCCAAACGTGAAGCAAATTCAGGAAATGAAAATGAGCTCTCTTCTTATACCAGATTCCTTTCCTTTGTCACAATTTCACGGATCATCTGGAAAAACCTATTTGTAGGAATATCTAAAGGAGGATCCTCAACATATATGTTCTTTGTGATAACAAACCCTGAAAAACAAGGGGAAAGTGACTTCTCGTTAAGAAGCCTGTGAGTTAAAACACCTCTCTAATGGGTACAAGTCTCCTTTTAACGTCACCACCACCAATGTGGTTAGGGCTCTTCCAGGAACACCACCAAGCAAGCACCTTCTCCACTGCTGGTAAGCATCTCCTGAGCATAAGCCATGAAATGTGTTAAAATATACTTTGGGCAAGGGATCATCTGTAATAACTGAATTATTCTGCATGTATAGAAACAAAATTTATGCTTAAGTTCTATCAAGAAACCATCTAAGTCTCCTGACAAGCTGGGCGTCTCCACTCCATCCTCTCTGATGCAAGAAGGAGAAATGGGGCCACAGGTCCCCAGGAGCGGTCTCTCTGAGGGCAGTCCTCCCCGGCATTCTCCCCATGATGCAGGTAGCCTTGGTGCTATTGTGAGTCCCTAAAAGATGAGCTGGCAAGATGCATTCATCACGTTCCCTCCCACCATGACAGCACAGCCAAGACATGAGGGAGGACAGCTTCCCCACCCATTGTGGTTCCCAAATAAGCTGTCGCCTGTCTACTTCCCACCCCAGAAAATGACACAGAAATACATTAGTCACTATCTTGACTCAGTATTTTCCTCTGCATCGATGGATTTTAGAAAATGATACCAGCTTAGAAATAACGTTGAGTTTCCTCTGTGTTTCTCTTCTAGGAAATGACCCAACAAGACATTCCAGACAACAGCTCAGGAGACACACGTTTTCAGAAATGCCTGGATGTTAACAGCTGTAAGACTGTGGTAGAAGGAGCTAATTTCTTTGAAGGAAGAAGACAGAGCCCAGGCAGAAGTGGAAAGTAGTGAGATAAGGTTGATTTCAGAAAGTATTTTGTTCCTGGACAAGCGTACTCATAAGGCACAGTCCATTTAAAGACCATGAAGGATGGCGTTCTAGTTTCTCTAACATTGTTTCAACTCTGGTCAGGGACAGACAGACTGTGGCGCTGTTCTGGGTACTGTGAACTCACACGCTCCATAACAATAACAAATGCTTATTATAAGCCAGGAAATATGCTAAGGACTCTACATAAATTCACATGTAAGCCTTATCACGTTGTTACCCCTGTTTCATCAAGTAACTCGAGGCAAAGAATCTCACTATGTAGCCCAAGGTCACACAGCCACCCAACGGGCTTACAATAAAACACCAGTTAAAACACTTTAAGTGGACTGAATGTTCTAGGCTTTACGATCTCACTGTGCAGATTGTAACTAGGATTCCTTCAGCCGGGAAGGCTGTGACTACACACGAATCACGCAGAGTGCTCAAGTGACTTGGAATGGAAGCCCGGAGTCTATGGCAAACCAAGAACTGTCCAGTTACCCTGATGCTTAAAGGTACAGCACACGGATTACAAGTTTTATACTCCTGTTCAACTGCCCGAAGTTTTACATCTGCAAAAAACATTTATCACGTTTCTAGAGCAGAATAAAAAAAAATACCGATGGGAAAATTAATATAATTGTATGTGGGGAGGGACTAAGGAGAAACAGTGTCATTAGAGTTGATTAATCCTCCAATTACAGCGTAGGCTAAATCAGGGAAATTGGGGGGCTCGCTAACGAATTTACGACCTAATCATTCAAACGTGTATGAAACGTACAATGTAAGTTTGAATGAGGGTACCCACCCTATTTTGATCAAAGGATCAAACTCCTGCTTGGAGATCAACCCTTGACAACAGTCTGCAAACTCATTTCAGTCCCCTCTGAGCAGAGCGGAAAATTTCCCAGCAACAGGAGGAGAAGCTGTGTGTGCCAGAACCCCTGGCACTCTAGGACGGTGTTTTCTGGGAGTCAGCCGCATTATTTATAGTGTTGGGCTAGCAACTGAAAACACAGTCAAAAACCATCTTGCTTTTTGGAGGAAAAATTAATGAAGTGTTTCATGCACGAGGCAAGAGTGTGTGTCACAAAATACAGGGAAAAAAATCCCTCCATGGGACACATTCTGTTGGTGGTGGACATCTGTTGCTATGGGAGTAGACTCTCCACCATGACCCCACACTCACCAGTCGTGGACGGTTAGGGACACAGGGCCGAAAGGTCTCACTCAACAGTGCCCTCCTGTCTCAGTGTCCTGCCCTACTGAGCACTAGCACTCCAAGCTCATCAAATCCACCATTAACAATCCTGTTATGATGATTTTCACTCTGCACCAGCAAGACCTCTAACCCAAAGCCAAATCAAATCAAAACCCAAAGAAAAACAGGAAGGGCGATTTTCGCTGCAGTTCTGTGAGGTTCTGTCGGCATCTCTGAGAATACGCCATCAGTAGGCACACCTTTAGTCAAACAGGCCAGATCTGAATCGCTGATCATGAAAATGAGGACAAAGTTAACAGCATTCTTTATCGTGTCTTAGTTCTAAGGTGGAAATTAAAAAGATCAGGCCCGTGGTAAGTCATGAATTGAGACAGAACATCTCCCAAATGCAGGACAGAGTCTCCAAATTTTTTAAAAATATGTATTCATTTTTGAGAGAGAGAGAGAGAAAAAAAAAGAGGGAGAGGGAGAGGGAGAGGGAGAGGGAGAGGGAGAGGGAGAGGGAGAGGGAGAGGGAGGGAGAGGGAGAGGGAGAGGGAGAGGGAGAGGGAGAGGGAGAGGGAGAGGGAGAGGGAGAGGGAGAGGGAGAGGGAGAGGGAGAGGGAGAGGGAGAGGGAGAGGGAGAGGGAGAGGGAAGGAGGGAGGGAGGGAGGGAGGGGGAGGGAGGGAGGGAGGGGGAGAGAGAGAGAGAGACACGCAGAGCGTGAGCAGAGTAGGGGCAGAGAGAGAGGGAGACACGGAACTCAAAGCAGGCTCCAGGCTCCACTAATAGCACAGAGCCTGATGTGGGGCTCAAACTCATAAGCTGTGAGATCATGACCTCAGCCCCAAGTCGGACGCTTAACCGACCGAGCCAACCAGGCACCCCTCTCCAGCTCTTTTAAGGTGGGTTCTATCAGGGGACACTGAAGAAACACCAGAAACACCAGGAAAGTTTATTTACTCCCTTTGCCTCAGCTTCCCGAATACACGGTCTTTCAGCAAAGAAAGGATCACTCCCCCTTTGATGAGCACAAGATCTCAAACTGTAACTACTCATGAAAACAAGAATCAAGATTTTAAAAATAAAAAGGTGAGGTTTCTCAAAGAACAAGCTGCCTTTCCCTGGCAAATATTTAGATCCAATTCAAATATGTTTCCGAGCATCTTTCATTTGCAAAGGCCCTGTGCTTACGGATGCCAGACATCTATGTAACTTTCACAGCCAGCCAATGGGTCCCGAATCTGCATACCGCTCCATTCATCACTGGCAGATGTAATCCTTTCAGCACGTGCTTAACCAACTGAAAGTGTATCTCAGTCTTTCTTTGTCCTTCATGAGCTTCATGACATTTTTGAAGAGCTCAGCAAATGAGTACTGGACAAAATTCACATAATTGTACTGTGGTAACAGAACAGCATAACTTTCAGATACAACCACATCATGTTTGTAACTTACTCTCCAGTGTTTCAGAAAAAAACTTTAAAGGCAGTGATAGAAGAAGAGAGACTGATAAAAACAGTTATGACTTTGATAAGATGGATCAAACATATGACATCTGGGGACTCCAGGTAAAGAATATATGGTAATTCTTTGTACTGTTTTTAGAACTATTTTTAAAGTCCGAAATTACTTCGAAATAAAAAGTTAAAAAACAAATCTATGTCCTGACAAGAAGAATCCCAAAACTGGAAGGAAGATCCCAAAACTAAACTGGTATGTCACCTTTTCTATTTAAATGAGCCATTCAGGAGAAGAGGGAGGCAAATTTTGGAAGGTAATGTTACGGGGTCTTAAAGGGAGAAAAATGATAGGAAAAAAGTGTTTAAAATAGGCTTCATTTTAAAAAAAGTAATATACTCACTGTCCAACCCAGGATGGCTGATTGTCATTAATGAGATGGATTTTGTCAATGGAGAAGAAATGGCTGATGTACAGTAATTAAATCCCTGTTGTTTAGATCTGTGACATGCCTGTGAAGTACAAAAAAAAAAAAAAAAAAAAGTGAAAACCAGGATGTAAGCATATGCTCCTTTTATTTCTAGATCAGCACAAAACTTTACATCCCACCCCAACCTAAGAAAAGAACGTGATACAGGTGAGGGCTAAACAGCAGAGGCTCTGTGGTCAGACACCCTCGACTCAAGTCTGCCCCTGCTACTTGACCGCTGCTCAACTTCAAAGGAACTACTTAGCTTTCATGAGCCTTAGTTTTATCTGGAATAATTCAAGTACCCATCCTTTCCAGTGGTTTCATATCCCTCCTAATACCTAATAATGTTTTAAACTTAGTACGTGCTTAGTAAACATCTGCTGAACACATCATCAGATGAAAGTAACTTCATTGTAAATAGCAAACTACATACAGTAGTTCTCGTTCTTTGAAAATCTAAGTCTTTTAGAGACATAGTAGAGAGCAGTAATATTATTCTGATTTTAAGCATGTTCTTTTTTATTTTTATTTTTTTT
Organism: Panthera leo; assembly: GCF_018350215.1. NCBI lineage: Eukaryota > Metazoa > Chordata > Mammalia > Carnivora > Felidae > Panthera > Panthera leo. The sequence continues at coordinate 9,647,904 of NC_056684.1, forward strand.
AATGTTTATTTATTTTTGAGAGAGAGAGGGAGACCCAGAATCTGAAGCAGGCTCCAGGCTCCGAGCTGTCAGCACAGCACCTGATGCGGGGCTTGAACTCATGGACCACAAGGTCATGACCTTAGCCGAAGTCAGACACTCAACCGACTGAGCCACCCAGGCACCCCAGTATTATTCTGATTTTAAAGATTTGGAAACAGAGATGCAAATAAAAGGCGTTTTAAGATCAAGATCAAGGCAGCCATGCATCTGGGAAGAAGCCTTTAAAGCCCTTTCATTCCCTCTCCTAAGAGGACACTGCTTCTGCATGTACCCGAGGGGGACCGAGGGTGGCCAAGTTACCTCCCTCAGTGAATTCGCAGCAGCTTCGAGGTCGTGTAATGCAGCCAGCTGCAGAAGCTTGTGTAAGAACACCCCTGAGAGCCAGCCCAGCAGTGCTTACGAGCACACTTATGGGGTGAGGGACTCCCCCTTCCTTTTGTTCTGAGCGCTCGTTCCTATTGTTAACCGATTTTAAATCGCCAGGAATCCCTCCCTTCTTAGTGGGCTGCAATCTGCACATGCTCGGAGGGGAGCAATGAAAATCCATTACTACCATGAACGCGACTCAAGTGCGCCAAAGACTTCTGATTATTCAGAGCCTGCTCCGTGCGTAACCATGGAGTCTGAGGCAAACAGTTGCTGTGTTTCGAACACAACTGTGAGGTCTGAGGAATGACCTCAGTGAAAGGCAGGGGCCTTCAGCAGGAAGCTGGCTGCAGGCGACTTGTCCAGATCAGAGACACCAGCAGCTCAAATCCCCACTCTGAAGTTGCACACGAGACAAAAACTGCGGGTGAGCAGAGAGTTCCAGAAAGGCAAATAAGCACAGGAAAGCACGAACATGTCAGCAGCTTCCTCCACAAAGGCTCGATCAGAAAGGCCATTTCAGAAAGACTTCGGTGGTAACTGATAGCACTTACTAACACACGGGGTCCTCTGTCCAATTCCTAGGATTATCAGTTTCAGGAAAGGTTTTCCATCAACTGTACTGAGAAAATGAAAAATCTTCTCCTTTCCTCATAAAACACTTCTACTTCAGAGATGTGGAAAGAGGCTGTGAGACTTACCCCGGGAATTCTGAGGGGAACGCTGTCCGGCTCACAGCCAGTCAATGAGGCCTCAGGCAAGTCACTCAGGTGGGTGTGAAGCTGTCGCCCCCGAGGGAGGGCTTACGCCGAATCCGAAGGGATATCCTGGCTCCAAGCCCAGGATTCCGTTCACAAACCCCCGATGCTGGCATTTTACTGGGTCTTACAATGACTTCCAAAGGGCTCTATATACTTTTGTATGACTTGCACTTTTGTTTTTTAGACTCTCCACTTACCAAGGATGCTCTCAGCAAGTCACGAAAGAATGGTTTTTTACTCCCTTTTTCTGTCACCATTAGGCTGAATACATTTAAATCATTTGCTTCAATAAATATGTTCTCCATATTTTTTAAAATTTATTTATTTTTTGAAATGTTTACTGTTTTTTTTTAGTAATCTGTACACCCAACATGGGGCTTGAACTCATGACCCTGAGATCAAGAGTCAGATACTTTTCTGACTGAGCCAACCTGGTGCCCCTCTTCTCCATATTCTTGTTATTTTTCTTAACTTTAGAAAAAGTTAACAAAGTATCAGGCCCAGAAGACATGGGCGGTGGGGGAAGGGGATAACATGGCAAAATCCCTCTGGGCCTTCAATTTGATTTTCATCAGGCCTAAATTCTCCTGGGTCTTCACCTAAGTGATGCATTAAGGTAATCCTCCAGTGTCCAGTTTCTATCTGGTCGTAGCATTTCTATGTAGTGGGGTATACAAAACATTAAACGTCTACGTAAAACCTATGTCTCCCACTCAGAGAACAGGCTGTTTAACATTTTTGTTGGTTTGTCTAATTAGAAATGTTTCATTACGCTTCTATCTAAAACTCCAGTCACCTACCCAAAGACAGGTGTTTAATTTTGTTGTCTGTTTAATTAGAAATGTTTTGGGGCACCTGGGTGGCTCAGTTAAGCGTCCGACTTCGGCTCAGGCCATGACCTCGCAGTTTGTGGGTTTGAGCCCCGTGTTGGGCTCTGTGCTGACAGCTTGGAGCCTGGAGCCTGTTTCACATTCTGAGTCTCCCTCTCTCTCTCTCTCTCAAAAATAAATAAACGTTGAGAAAAATTAAAAAAAAAAAAAAAAAAAGAAAGAAAGAAAGGAAAGATTCAGGTGTATCACAGAATCCTCCCAGGAATCAATCCAAAGTCCCCTTGGCCCCGGAAAAGGGCCGGGAGCAGTGTGGGCTATAAAAGCATGGAATTCCAATTCTCCAGGCCAACTCCTGAGGACCTGCCCCAGGTGACAAGTGCTGGGGAAATCACCTGACTGGCCAAGGACGGCCAGCTGGGGCCCCCAGAAGGGAGTCCTAGGAGAGTGGCAGTGCAAAGAGAGCATCAGGCGGGGGCAGGGAGTGAAGATGCTCTCTGAGAAGTTCTCAGAGTGACAGGAAGCAGAGAGAAAGAAACAGCCATTTCCCAGGCAATGTGAGAAGGCAAAGAATAAGATCTATTTTTTCCAGGAAGGTATAGGTTTTTGAAAAATTGGGAAATTTAACAATGCTGTGTAGCATACTTCAAGAGTCATTTTACTACTGGCATGGTGAAAGAAGTCCTCAGATAAGAAGGAAAAAACCCAATTTAATATCCTGGATACTTTCCTAATTTAAAAAAGTCTGCTTTGATGGACTATTCAAATCCATGCAGATGAATGGTATTCTGGAATTAGTTAAGTGCTAAAACCTTGCTTTGTGCTAGATGGGGTGTACTAGACCGTGGGTAAGCAATCACAATAACTAGCCTCATGGTAACGTAAGTCTTGCTTTCTTTGTTCCCGACGTGAAGACACATGTAGGGAAGTACAGTTAATTTTTCCAAATGAGCAGCATACACCTGCTTCAGCCTTACCTGCTGATCAAACATCCTGTGTTCTCTCTGGCCTGATTCCAGATCCTCTTCTGAAAGCGACATCAGAGAGTCACCCCTTGCCTCCCCACTGAAAGGGTGCCTGAGCTCTTTGGTGTTTGCAGAGTTTACGTCTAGAGATGAGGACGGCTTGTTTCCGACACCGGCTCCTCCTGTCAAGCCTTCTAGGCTGAAACTGAACACAGAGCAAAGGAGTTAATTCATGTGACTTCTGAGTCTCCGAAAGGGTGGAAGATACGAAAGTGCTTTGAGTGTTGCTGGCAGATTATTTCTAAGTTACCTAGCAAAGCTATCGACCAGAGCACGGCACAAATGAGCGCCACCTACCTGTCCCCCAACAGGTCTTGGTAGGCTGAAAAAGCATATGCACTTAGGTTTTTTTACCTCCTTCAATTTATTCAAATGTTGATCATGTAAGGTCATTTTCTCAAGATTTTTTTTTTTCAATATACCATGCAGACAGACCAGATTATCTTATTTATCGTTTATGTAGGTGTGTTTTTCCTTGATCTGATGTAATTAATCCCCGCCAAAACCAAACTAGGCTAATGCCAAAGAATTCCATGGCACAGAGAAAACAGGTGCATGAGTAGCTCTCAGAAAACAGGCAGGGACACTCAGAATTGCCCTTGTGTCGCTTAAGTGGACCTTTATAACTTTACATTCAACTACAGGCCAGTCAACCTTTCTAATTTCACAGGTTTGTGTCGACCCCGGGAAGTCGGGATTACTTATGAGCAGTATCATCTGGGCACATGTGGCCACACAATCCCTGCTGGACAGGCTTCCTGGGAACTGCTGATTGCAGACGGGCACACAGGACACCTTAAAGAACAAAAGCTAAAAGCAACTATGTCTAAGAGCTTTAATTTGTTTGTCTTGTCTTGATATTGGCCCAGAAAGGGGGCAAATTTAGGATATGGCATGTAGAATGGGATCCCTGGTGGGCAGATTTTGCAGTTTGCAGGGTGAAAAGCATTTTTTGGTAAGCAGGAAACTACAGAGAGAGGGTGGCCATCGATGAGCTTTGGGGTTGCTGGTCAGAATAATTCACATCTGGTACAGCTGCGGTGGGAACTTCTTTAAAATAAGCGAGATCTCAAAATACAGCCAGAGCAGACCGTGTTCTCACTCACAGGCGGTTGGAAGTGCACTCGAAGGTACACGGAAGCTATTTAGTTATCTCTGCTACAACTGCAGACTTAATTCCACAAATGAATTCGTACGCCAGTCCAGAAGGGCTTGTATTTGCCTTTTTGTATTGCATAAATTGCTTATTATGAACTGAAACCATATGCCTCTATTTTTCTCTAGTGGGTAATTGAAACAATGGATTTTGTTTTTCTTATTTCAATACGACAATAGAAACCATGATTAAGTAGAAGTAAATGTCTCTGTAAAACTCATTTTCAATGGCAGGGATAAGACAGGCTAAGTGAAGAAGAAACTTAGTTTTCTATTGTGAATTGTTTGTGAAGCCTGAGAAAACCAGATGTGTTATTACCACAAAATTTAATCCTGAAAATGTTTCAGTAATTAAATCTGGCTGCTGAGTTGAGAGAAAAATATGAAACATTGAGGAATCTATGCATTTGGAACCTGAAGAGATTGGTTGACTTGGAAACACAACAGAAATAAAAATTCATCGTACTTGTGGCCTTGCTTCTGTCATTGTTTTCTTCAGGATGTGGGAATCCCCAGGTTCCGGGAATGAGGACAGACCGGAACAAAGAGAGAAGGGGTCTGCCATACCGTAGATACAAGTCTGTGCGGAAAACACCAAATCTACAGCCACTTGGGACACCAGAAGCATCAGAGTACACTATCTGACTCCCGGGCTATATCCCTTCAATTGGATCAGTGATGCCCGCAGCAGCAGGAACTCAACATTGTGCTCACAGCCAAAGCGGGCTGCCATATGCATTCTAGCCACCCAGAAGCAAGCTCCCAGCCAAAAGCCCAGGTGCCGTATTTTACGATTCCCCCTTCGGTGGCTGGACACGTAACGATACCGTACCTTCTGTAATTAAAGTCAGCACTCAGGGCAGCAGAATATTGTACACCAGAAGGACACCAGCTCATACTGGGGATGACATCAAAGGCAGAAACAGAAATGGAGGGAGAAAAGAGCAAACAGGGATAGGATTACTGGGTTTGAAAAGAAAGGCCACAGTTACAGACAGATGGATTTATTGGATTATCAAAAAATTAGGAACATAACATTGAGAATTTAGAAAAAGACACAAAAACCATGGAAACTTAAAACTGTGCTACTAATATCCCTCTAGACACTGTGTTGGAAAGGACTATGGGTGTCTGTTACAGGGTAACAAGTCCGATTTGAAACCCAAGAATTCCTTCTGCCGGACTCTGAAAAAAAGAGCCCACTCTGCCCACAGATTCCTCCTCAGGTATCCTCCAGGGCTGCAGCCTCTGCTGCCGGGGGGCGGGGTGGGGGGGCACTCTCTCCACAAGCTCCACCACTCCCAGACCTCCTTGACCATGGCTATGATCCCTAACTGAACCAAACCCATCCTTGACAAAAAGGGACAATGACAAAGTGCACTGGGGTGGGCTGAGTCACTGGTTTTCCTCAGGTGTTTCTAGGAAGGGTCCGTCTAAGCCAGACACATTCTAAGTCTTTCATAATAATGATATCCCACCAATACTCACACCCACCTTTAACCCCTACGCACTAGGCTGTTAAGCACTGAAGGTAAACAGCTGTAACAAAGGCCATATTTCCTTGTATTTTAATGATAACGGAGGCATTTACTTTCTTCAAAAGGAAAGGAATTCCATGGTACTAAGTCAAAAATGGGTCTTAATTTTAGGTTTGCAACCATTTTCCCCCACAAGATTAAAAAAAAACCCTCATCTGATCATCTACTTTGATTACCTTGGCACTGATATTTATTTTCAAGTGGGAGGGACAGGAAATCTAGGGTTGGAAATACCATGTAAATATGACCAGGCCAAAAAAAAAAAAAAAAAAAACCAAAAAAAACCACACAACTCAAAATACGAGGTACACTGTAAAGGGAACTTCATCAGTACGTAAGGATTTTTGATGAACAAAAGCGATCATTTAAAAAGTACACTGCTACTATCTGGCGTCTTAAGTTCTAAGTGACGTGCTTTTGATTTTCAAGGGGGAGGGGGGGTTAACATTAACACCCACTCAGCTCCCTCTGGAATCTTGCAAATGGGAAGATCTGCAGACAGCAAAAACCCCTAACCTTGAATACACCTAATTAACAATTTTCTTGACAAGTGCGGGTTTTTGATAGAGGAAAAGAGACAAGGAAAATGGTGGGAAAATAGAAGAGCTACCCCTAAAAGTAAATCTTTAAAATAAGTATCTTAAAAATAATTTAAATAGTAAAACACTTAAAACCCGATTAAAGTACAAAGCTCCCAAGGGCAGGAGCACAAAGGAGAAATACGCATCTCAGAGATAGTTCCAGTCTGTGAAGTGGTATCAGAAAGACTTCTAATTTGGTCATGTGAGGGGAGCAAGCCTCCATATATCTTACAAACACGAGACTCAGAAGCCCATTCTCTGACATTAACTTAATTTTGAATCTCCAAACTGTCAAGAAAAATTTTAAAATATCCAACTTATTGAAAACACCACATGGTAAATCAGCAACTGAACTGACATTATCGAATCATTCAGAAAACAAATCTCCTTCTACAGATGTAAACATCCCTTTACTCTCAGAAAATGGTAACGCTGTGAGAAAGCAGGATGAAACTGAGGCTGAAGAGAAAGAAGAGTGACGGGAGACAGCAAGAGGGACCTCACAGGGGTCCCGAGGCTCCAGGAGCCACAGACCTGCCCTGGCTTCCGGCAGGAAACCCCTTTCACCAGAGTGTTCGGGGGCACCCTAAATCTCCTCATCCCTCCATCAGTGGAAGGGACATTTAATGGTTCTCTGGCCTTATTTTGAGATTTAGGAAATTCTAGATTAAAAAAACCCCACAAATATCCTGTTCCCGCACCTGTGAACACTGGTAGGGATGTTTCAACTTGACCGGCTAAGGCATCATATAAAATTTTAAACTGTACTTCATGCTCTTCCTGCAGAAAAACGACTAAGGGTGAAGTGGGATCTGGCACCGTTACGAAGCTTCATCTGTCAGCTCACTGGGACCGCATCCAGCAACCTGTCACCCTCCACTGTCAGCACGTGCGTGCTTTTAATAAGGTCACGCTGAAGAGCTTTAACGGAGAGCCAAACAGATCTCTAAAGGTTTCGGGTACCTCTACTGAAAAGGGTACTTGCCAACTTGTTCCCCTGGGAGAAAAACTTAACCGAGCCCTGATTACCGCGGATTCATGAGAGCATTTGTATTCGAACTCCATTTTGTGCCTGAGAGCTGGAATTAAAGGAAGCCCGCCCTTGCAAAGACGACGGGGGAGGATCACTATGTGTGGCTTCCCGAGGGCCGGCTTCGGTGGGGAGTTGCAAGTACCTCCTGACACACGCCTCCCAATACGAGGGGCTACCTGCAATCTCACCACGGTCTGTGGCTTTCTAAATCTTCTTCCCCAAACGGCGGAAGAACAGGTCACGAATGACGACTTCTGAACAAAGTAAAACTCAGCATTTGAAAAGCAAATCGGCGCTGTGTGACTAGAAATGACTTTTCAGCTTATAAATTACTCATTTTTAGCTTCAAAATGTTACCTGACAAAAAATAAGTAAGGGACTGAAAGACTGCAAGGGCCCCGGAGAGATGAGCTGATGGCTCTTACCTGCTTTAAGAAACGACCACATCCCCAGAAGGGATGTGGACTCCCCAGAGGGGGAAAAATTATTAAAAAACAAAACACGACAAAACAAAAACAATGGTGTGCAAGGTGTCAGGTGGCCTAGACATAAAGGCTTCCATCCAGTTACTAAGGAATGCATCGAAAATATGTTAGGGCCCGTGTGCCAGCACACAATTATTTCTGGTTCTTGGCCCTTTTGGGCGTTGGGGGGGTGGTGGTGGGGAGAAAGAAAAAGCACTCCTCAGGGACAACTGACGTGTCTTTGAACTCTCCTAGGGAGAACTGGGAAGACCCTATTATCAAAATCATCTGAACACAAGTACAAGATGGGGAAAAAAAAAACATTAAAAAAATTTTTTTTAAAGATAAAAGTAGAAAAGGAAAAAATTTCACATTCACGAAACCATTTCATATGCAACAGGCATCAGCGATGAACAAGTACCTATGTCTTATTTTCCTGAAGCAGACATGACATTGTTTTAAAAGACGGTTTAATCACGGATTAAGCAAAATGAGATGCTGGTTAGTCCACTAAGCTCAGAGGCAACATGGTTAGTCCATCAAGTTAGTGAACTCTGTACCTTCTCCTATGAATGGGGGGTCTCCTGACAACGTCCCCAAGAACTCGCAATGAACTGAAAATGAATGGTGGAAGAGGTCAGTGTCAAGGTGAAACAAAATGGACACAAATGCATGAAGCACACGGACATCACAAAGGGAAGAGACAATCCACACAGACAAACGGTACAGGAAGTGAGGGAATGAAAAACTGAGCAGTAAGAAACATCAGAACCAAAGAGGCCGGACAGCCTGACAAATCCTGGGGAGGGTTACTTTGCTCCCTCCCTCCTTCCTCCAAAGGGTTAATCAGGTGACAAGGAATGAGGTTTATTAAATTACAAAAGTAAAAGGATTAAAAAAGGCAATTTGAAGCTGTAAAAGGGTCTTCTTAAGACTTTAAAATTCAGCTTATACTCTATGCAGATAATGTGGTAAGCATCAAACTAATTCAAGTCATTCCATTATCTCCAGAGGCATCGGGGCAGAGGTGTGAGGTGATCCTTAAGGCGAGGCTCAAATAGGAGAGGCCATGATACTGTACAGGTTGAAAATAAAGATAACTGATAAGGTTCCAGTCTTAGTTCAGTCTTGTAATCTCAGGCAAATCATTAGGTCTGAGCTTCAATTTCCTCATCTGGGTTACAGTCCTATCCAGCCCTGAAATCAAAGTCAAGGCACAAGGAACCCCAGTGGGCTATAAAGAAAAATGGATTGCATATAAAATAAACCCTTGTTTCTTGATGTTGTTATCATTTCTGACAATACATCCTTCCATCCTTCCTTCCTTCCCTTCCTCCCTCCTTATTATTTATTTATAATGGTATGGACGTTTTTTTTTTGTTTTTTTTGTTTTTTTTTTTTAACGTTTATTTATTTTTGAGACAGAGAGAGACAGAGCATGAATGGGGGAGGCTCAGAGTGAGGGAGACACAGAATCTGAAACAGGCACCAGGCTCTGAGCTGTCAGCACAGAGCCCGATGCGGGGCTCGAACTCACGGATCGTGAGATCATGACCTGAGCCGAAGTCGGCCGCTTAACCGACTGAGCCACCCAAGCGCCCCGGACGCGTTCTTTAAAAAAAAAAAAAAAAAAGTACAGCGTGAATAAAGCTGGCAAGGAGAGCTTTTAGAAATGGCTTTTTACATAATCTATGATTTTGATCGTGTATAAAAACTACCCACCAGATAAAACAACTGCAGGTTTTCAAGGGCAGACCCTGAACTCCACCAATGTGGAGTCACAGAAAATTATGTGACATGGTCTGTTACTAAAAGAGTCTGAGAAGAGTGGCAAATTAACAAAGTGTAAGGTATTACCGTGAGCTCCATGAAGGCAGGACTTTGTCTCGTTCACCTCTGTGTCTCTAGAACCTAGAAATGCCTGGCACATAGTGGGTGCTCAATGTATGTTGGCTGAATAAAAGAATAAATGAGGGGCGCCTAGGTGGCTTAGTCGATTAAGTATCTGACTCCTAGTTTCAGCTCAGGTCATGATCTCACGGTTTCGTGGGTTCGAGCCCTACATCGGGCTCTGTGCTGGCAGAAAGGAGCCTGCTCGGGATTCATTCATTCTCTCCCTCTCCCTCCCGCTCCTACTCACGATGTCTCTCTCTCAAAAATAAATAAAACCTTAAAAAAAAAAAAGAATAAATGAGTGAATGTAATCCGATTACATGCATCTAGAGCTATGAAATCTGAGCCATGTCAAGGAATTTTTGTTTTAAAAAAGCAGTAACTGCTCCAGGTGAGTTTTTCACATGACCTGTTTTAAAACAACTATCAGCCTGCCCCCTTAGCTGCTTTTCTTCATCAAGAAAGTAGCTCTCTTGTAAGCACAACTTTGTATATCTGATGGGCATCACGGCACTTGTTCGTTAGAGCTAAAATCATTTGCTTAAATTCCTGTAAGCAGACTGTGGTCAGAAGCCACTCTAAACCACCTTATAGCCTGCTTCCAAACTGAAGGTCTGAGACCGGGTCATATGTACACAAGTCCCCAAAGACTGGAGCATACATGGAAAACTACCAACAACTCAATGACACTGAATGATTCTCCTGTTCTCTTGCTGATTAAGTAATAACTTAGGCTTTAACAAAACTTTCTGCATTAGAAACGGAGGACAATTCCTGGGAAGCAGTGTGAAAATGGAGAGTATTTGGACTGTAAGATTTCATGTCTGTTTCAAAACTGACAGGACACCATTCCCTCCAAAAGTTTTTAATCTAAGCATTTTATGAACAGATCTGGCCTGAAGGACTATTCCTGTTCATTAAACACCCACCATGTAGCAACCATACTTCCCTTGAGATTTTTATTATTACACCTATCCTTAGAGGTAGGTATTCTACAGATGAGAAAATTAAAGCCCAGAGGGATCAGGTAACTTGCCCAAGGTTATCTACACAGTGATCTCTAGAGCTGGGGTCTGAACCCAGATTTTCCCGATTCCAAAGCCCTCTAGGCTTTCTTCTGTACCATGGTGTCTCCTATGTTCTTTTACCACGATAACACCGGATCACACGATCAAAAGCAAGCAGACACTGAGAGACGGAACAAATAGCCGTGCTGGGTCCCGCTCACCTGCGCTGATTCATTTCCGCGTCGCTGGCCGCGTTCTTCCCAGGACCCCAGCTGTGCCTCCGGAAAGGGGACAGGGAGCGCATCGAGCCCCTCAGCACAGAGCGGTTCGTGGGCACTTCGGTGATGCTGTCCATCTCCTCCTCGTCCATCTCACCTGAGCCAGCAGCTTCGCCCTCACTCTCTCGACCCTCAGCTCCAGCCCCATGGCTGTAGAAGCTGTCAAGACACTGCTGATCTCTGGACCTGTTCAAATTTGAAATCTGGGGGAGGGATACGTCACTGCCATGAGAGGAATGTCGATCCAAGGAAGCCGTGTCATCGGTGGAAGAACTGGATCCGGTGATATCACAGACCAACTGCTCTTCCTCGGGCTGTAACGGAGAGAAGGCATGCACAGTTGAAAATGGCAGGACCCAGAGGACAGCCTCATTATCCCCGGTCCAGGAGTGGCTGTAGAGTGACCACAAGGTCACAGCATGATCACAGTTGGATTCAAATGGCTGCCAATGAAGGCCAAGTCTAGGTCTGTGCTCTTTCTCCCCTCTTATTAGAGGTAGACAGAACATTCCCTTCTTATGGGGGACCAGCATCTACCCTCGGGCTCAGGTCAGTTCTGTAGGCCAATACCATACACTGGAAGGAAGAGAACTCTTGAGTTACCTGGGGTTTCTGTTGCATAAAAACTCTATAAACTCATATACTCTTAGGTTTAATTCCCTGCAAACCCCCCCACCCCCCAAGCTTTAACTAAAAACAAGGTTGTCTGCTTGGCTACAATAATGTTGTTCTGAAGTCAATATTCCAAAAGCAAGTCTGCAATTGTTTTTAGAGTCCTTTTGCAAAATGCAGAATTGCTTATGACCCTACCTAAGGTCTGCCAAAAAGCCCACATTCTGGCCACAAATGCCTGACTAGAAGAACTCGATTCCTTTTCCTCCTTTCACACAGAACTGGCAGTGTTATCAAGCCAAATGTCACATAAAATAACCAAGTCCTGGCAATGGAGTCTTTAGTGAGTGATGATGTTCTTTTCCCTGGCCAACTTCTGGAGTCTGCAACAGTACAGTTTTGATCCCAAGTAGCCTGACAGTCCTCTGTTTGCTACACACAGCACAACACATACATTGAGAGAAAGATGAACACTCTGACACTCAAAAGATGAATTTATCCAGAAGATACACAGAAGTGTTTAGAAGACGCATGATCCCACTCTCAGATTTGGGCACTGAACTGTCTTAGCATCTTTATTTTATTGTGTTCTTGTAGGCTAGAGAGCAGGGATGAGGGAAAGCCATTCTGTGGTTATTTTTCCTTCTTTACAGCATTTTCCTAATTAGCCAGTCTACTCAAAGCTTTAATTAAGAGTAAAGAAACTTACAGTTCTTTGAGAAAGATTTTAAAAATTATGCAAACTAATGAGCACTTTCAGCTTTGGAATAGAAAACAAGACCTATTCTAGAAGGAGAGTATTTTCAAATGTTTACGCTAACACTTCAAAACATTCTTTATAACGTTTGGGCTGAATCTTGTCAGCTCTTAGGAGTTTTTCTTCACTCTGTGGCATCCGGCTTCCTCGGTTAATTGCTCCCTAAATGATCCATGAGGGCTGAGACTGACAGGGAGGTGTGAGGGTCACTGGGATCCAATGGGCTCTCGGGCCCTCCCAGTGAGCAGCAGCAGCAGCAGGACGTAAACCCGGGGCGATTTCAACTAAAACTGCCCTGTTCTGATCATCTTTAAGAAACCCTGTAAGGATATGATCTCGAGGTCCGTATCAGCAAAGTCCTGTGTGTCCTTCACTGGGCCACAGTATTAAAAAAAAAAAAAAAATTATGCTTTCACCAAACTGATTCTAAAATAGGGTAGGTCTTATTTTAAAATAAAATCATCAAGGGACGCCTGGGTGCCTAAGTCCCTTCCTTCAATGTCTGACTCTTAACTTTGGCTCAGGTCATGATCTCACTGTTTGTGAATTCGAGCCTTGCATCAGGCTCTGTGCTGTCAGCCTGCTTAGGATTCTGTCTACCACTCTCTGTGCCCCTCTCCCGCTTGCTCTCTATCTCTCAAAGTAAGGGGCACCTGGGTGGCTCTGTCGGTTAGGCGTCCGACTTTGGCTCAGGTCATGGTCTCATAGTTCACGAGTTCACGCCCCACATGGGGCTCTGTGCTGACAGCTCGGAGCCTGGAACCTGCTTCGGATTCTGTGTCTCCCTCTCTCTCTCTCTGCCCCTTCCCTGCTCAGGCTGTCTGTCTCTCAAAAGTAAATAAACATTAAAAGCAATTTTTTTAAAAATCAATTTCACCTGTTCCTGCTGTCCTTTGGTAAGGTGGCTGCTAGAAAGTTTACACTAACATATTGTATTTCTATTGGAGAATACTGGCCTGGACACTTAAAAGCAATGGTGGGTAGGGGGCGCCTGGGTGGCTCAGTCGGTTGAGCGTCTGACTTCGGCTCAGGTCATGATCTCGCGGTCCGTGGGTTCGAGCCCCGTGTCGGGCTCTGTGCTGACAGCTCAGAGCCTGGAGCCTGCTTCAGATTCTGTGTCTCCCTCTTTCTCTGTCCCTCCCCTTCACCCACCCCCCCCAAATAAACAAACACTAAAAAAAATTTTTAATAAAATCATCCACTATTGATGGATGATTTTTACATTGTTCCTCTGCTCTCCAGAGGAACAATGTAAATGGTCACAAATACCAAGTTCAGGATGCCAGCTTTCTCCCTGCCTCCTCCTCAAATTCATGTCCTTCTCAGAATGTGACCTTATTTGGAAACTGGGTCCTGAACAGGTCATTAGTTCAGATGAGGTCATACAATGGTAGGGTGGCCGCAGTGTCCTCAGAAGAGACACGGGAGACACACCGGGGATGGAGCCTGGAGCGACGGGTTTCGGACCCAAGGACGGCCAAGGAGCGCCGACCAGAGCCTTCCGAGGGAAAGCAGCCCCCGACACCCTGGTTGTGGGACCTCCTGCCTCCAAAACAGTGAAGGAAAGAATTTATGTTGTTTGGAGCCACCCGATCTGTGCTAAGTGGTTACAGCAGCTGTCCCCTGCTTGATTTCTAGTTCTCAGAACAGTGCCAAGGGACAGAACGGGAATGATAAAATGAAACGTGGGATGAGCCCGTCCTAAAGCACACAGGCAAAGCCTCGAAGGAAATGAAAAGGAGCTGAAGTTTCCATTTAGCCATTTATCATATATTCTTACGAATCCATGCTTCCCGATCAGGAAGTGCATGCGGACAGAGGAACAGGCCCTGCTCAGGTTGGCACCTGCTGGTCTCGGAAGGGCGCCGCGCCGCCTTGAAAGAAGGCCTGCAGTCGCCCTGGCACTTCCCCGACCTGAGACTTAAAGAACAAGCATCCACCCTTCTGTGAGACATGAAAACAAGGTGGGGAAGTTATTGGCGGCCTTTTGATACACATCTTGCAAAAGGAGAACCCTGTCCGGGGTATGTCCTCCACACGGTGTTGTTCCGATGTGTGCCAAGATGTTTCTCGGTGTGTACTTTTAACTCTGATAAACAAACAAGCAAACAAATCCCTAAAAACTAAATAACCAGGGTGTTCCCACCCCCTCCCACCACCCTCTCCCCCACCCAGTACACGAGTTCTTTAGTCTTGCGACTCCTGGTAAGAATGATGTGCACAGAGTGTAGTATTCTCACACTCAAGTATTCTTATTGTAACTTTCAACTCTTATTACGAGCTGGTGGTTATTACCCGAGAAAGGGAAAAATAGGACACACTCAGAAATGACTGATCTCTCTTCTTAAGTACTGAGGTGGATGGGTTTTCTGTAATGCCAGACTGAATCTAAAGAAGGCTCTGAGTTACTGTTTCCCAAGACTTGAAGTGTTCTCAAGAGAATTTCATGGCTTCATCAAGTCTTCACACTATCCTGGCGGAACAGAAAGCAGTCCCTGGAGGAACCAGAAACCACACTGGGAATGTGGTCAGAGACTTTTGAGAGCTATGCATGTGTCTGCAGATAAGCCACTTTTTCGCTTCGTCTATCTATCTGATGATCTTTACATCTAAAGAGGCTAGACCTTGATGTAAGGCCTGTTGCAAGGTACTATTTTTAATCATGAGCAGGGAAAACAAGTGGCTGTTTTAAACGTCTGATTTTTTTTTTCAATATTCCCTTCCAGTCACTGAATTTATTTGTGCTTTAGTTCTTAGGGGATCTGCCAAATAAGAATATGAGAACTGTTACTTCCATCATTCTCCCCTCTCCTCACAGAAAGTACCAGGTTTTAGGGATGCTGTTTTTCCATTTACACATCAGAAAGGGGAAAAACTTATGGCTTCTGTCACATAATAGATGTTCCAGGCCTGACATTTGAAGCCATTCTTAACGGTTTTTGAGTTATGTGTCAGTCTTTCTTTAGAGAGGTTTTTAAAATGTCTGCTAACTAAATGACTTTCAGAGACTTCGGAAATTAGTCCTGATTGTATGGAAAAATGGTGCTCTGGGGTCAGTTTAACTAGTACATGTTTAAAAACCTGGTTTTGACTCCATGTAAATCCAATGTATTAGTTAAATTGGTCCCATGGCACCATTCCTTCAGGTGGTCAGGAGGGACAGCCTAAGTTCCTGAAAGTCATTTAATATATTTAAGAAACACACACACGTGTGTGTGTATATATATATACATATATATACACACACACGTGTGTGTGTGCGCGCGCATATTTTAGAAAAAAATCCATAGCTTTTCTTCCCCTAGTCTTACAAGCAGATGGTCAAAACAATTCTCTGCTAAATACACGTTGTCTTTTTCCCGTACGATGTGGTACTGAGAGTGGCAGAGAAGTCAAAGGGACGGAGAAAGGCAGACGGAGAGAAGGGGTGGCTGGGCGTTGCCTGTGTGTGAGGGAGCAAGTGTACCGGGAGAAAGAACACTGGGTCCATACTGGAGACTGGCATGGAAACCCTCCCTCCTTTGAGCTGCCATCATTGGTTTTCCTCCTGCACGTGGGAGGATCGAAACACACACAAAAACCATCATCTCTACCAACATCCTTCCTTTTTTACAGCTTAGGCAATCCTGGAAATCTGCAAATGGTTGCCAGGCTAGCAAGAGTCTCCAGCAGTCCAAGAGAAATGGCAAGGAATGGGCCCAGTAAGTAACACCGAGGTATGTGCACTATTATTCTTCACAAGCGCCAGTCTCTGCCGGACAGCCTGGACTCCAGCGGCAGGAGCTGAGCTGATGGAGTGACCCAAGGACACCGTTTTGCTTAATTTAAGGTCACATAAGCGAAGAAAACTGAAACTGCCAAATAATGAGGTAGATGAAAAGTTAATGAAAAAGGCTCAACAATGATGCTGTCTATACAAACAGCTTGAGAAAGTAGGTCTGTCACTTAATACACATGCAGCATTCCATAAATGTGAGTCCTAATTACTGGATACTTGCCACCTGTGGGGCTCTGTATTCAGTGACTTAGATGTATTCTTTTAATATTTGATTTAGTAGACTGTGGAGCCTGGGTGGCTCGGGCAGTTGAGCATCTGACTCTTAATTTCGGCTCAGGTCCCAGGGTTGTGGGATAGATTTCTGAGTCCGGCTCCGCGCTGGGCATGGGGCCTGTTTAAGATTCTCTTTCTCTCCCTCTGCCCCTCTCCCCAGCTTGCATGCTCGCTGTAAAATTAAATAAGTAAGTAAATAAGTAAGGGGCGCCTGGGTGGCTCCATTGGTTGAGCGTCTGACTTCGGCTCAAATCATGGTCTCAGGATTTGTGAGTTCAAGTCCCGGATTGGGCTGTCTGCTGGCAGCACAGTACCTGCTTGGGGTTTCTTTCTCCCTCTCTCTCTGCCCCTACCCCATTCGCACCGTCTCTCTCTTAAAATAAACTTAAAGAAAAAAATTTAAAAAATTGATTTAGTAGGTATTCTTACTCTCACTGTACAGATGAGAAACCAGTGGTTCAGTGAGCTTATGTAATAAGATTCTAAATTAACTGGTCTGGGGTAAGGCCCAGATTTTTTTTCTTCTTTAAGCTCTCTAGATGATTCTAAGTATAACTGGGACTCAGTCCTATTATTATATGCTACAGAGCTATGACAAAAATGTTTTAAAAAATTAAGATGGACTCCAGTCCTAAATGTAAAAGCTAAAACTATACATCTTCTGAAAGAAAACATCTTGACTGGGGGCAGACCAATCAGTAACAGGACAGGACATAGGGAGCAAAAGCCATAAAAAAATTGATAAATTACCCTTCATCAAAACTCTAAACATTCAGTACATCAAGACACGTTTATGGAAGTGAAGAGGGAAAACCATATACCGGAAGAAAACATTTGCAAAACATAAATCTAACAAAGGACTGGTATCCAGGATACATATACAATACCTACTTCTCAACAACAAAAAGACAACACTCCATTTTTTTTTTTTAAATGGGCAAGAAATGTGAACAGACACTTCACAAAGGAAGATAACTAAGTGGCTAATAAACACATGAAAATGTGTTTAATATCATCACTGGTTGTCAAGGAAATGCAAGTCAAAGCGATAATGAGCTACCACTTATGCGCACGCCAGAAATGCTGAAGTTGAAACAAAACAATTATATGTGTTGGTAAAAACATGGAACAACTAAAATTCTCATATATTGCTGGTGAGGATGTAAAATGATACAACCACTTTGGAAAAAGGCCTGGGAATTCCTTATAAAACTAAACCAGGTTTCCTACCATAAATGATGTATCAGCCCATCAATTCCACTCATTTACCCAACAGAAATAATAATATTTATACTCCATTTGTAGGACGTTCTGAAATAAGGAAAACTAACCTGCGATGGGAAAAAATTAGAACAGTTGTTGCCTCTGGGGGTTGGAGAGGAGACAGATGGAGGAGGGGCATGAGAAAACTTTCCAAAGAAATGGTAATAGCCTTATCCATATGGGGGTTTGGGTTACAAAGATAAATGAATTTATCAAGAGTCACTGAGGCACAGCTATTATGGAAAACAGTATGTCGGTCCCTCAAAAACTTAAAAGTAGAACTCTCTATATAATCCAGCAATATCCCACGTCTAGGTGGGTGTCCACAGGAAATAAAGCCGCCATCTTGAAGACCTATCTGCACCCCCACGTCCATAGCGGCGTTATTCACAGCAACCAAGACATGTAAACATCTTAAGTGTCCACACACGGATGAATAAGGAATGGAAATATTACTCAGAGTTAAAATAGAAGGAAATCCTGCCATTTGCAACAACATGAATGGACCCTGAAGGCATCAGCCTCAGTGAAATAAGCCAGAGAATGACATGACCTCGCTTCTATATGGAATCTAAGAATGGCAAACAGCCAGGATGATGGTTACCCGGGGGCTGGAGGGTAGGGGAAATGTAGAGAGGTTACCTAAAGTGAACAAAGTTTACGTAAAATTATGAGGTGAATAAATTCCGGAGACCTAAGGTACAGCATGATGACTACAGATACTATGTACTATGTACTTGACATTTGCGAGGAAAGTTAAGTCTCAAGTGTTCTTACCACACACACACAAAAAGGTAACTCTGAGGTGACAGATACACTGGCCTGACTGTGGTAAGCATTTCACGATGTATATGTCTATTGAAACATCATCTTGTGTGCTTTAAATATGTATAGTTTTTGTCAATTGTAACTCAATAATACTGGGAAAGTCACTGAATAATAACCTTCACACTACATTTCACTGTGTGTAAATTTTATGTAAAAAACCCCAGCAAACAACAACTCTATAAACACATACAGAATTCTAAGTATTTAGGGGTAAAAGTAGACTGATATCTGTAACCTATTTAGAAACACATCCAAGAAATTAAAATTAGATGGATGGATGGAGAAACAATGGGCAGATACACAGCTGTGTAACAAAGTATAGTAAGTTAACGGGAGAGCCAGGCTGGTAGGCAGTCACTGCCAAGCTCTTCCAACTGTCCTGCCTATTTCAGAATTTTCTCAATAAAATGCTGGGGGCGGGGGGGGGGGAGGAGGGGAAATGCCTGACTGGCTCTCTTAACCAAAATTCACACTACATAGGTGATACACAGATATATAGAGAGGGATAAATATTATATAACATATGAATGTATAAATATAAAAACAACTATACACTTTATATATCTTATTACTACACCTGAAGGGATTCTGTTTCATACTGTCAAAATACTAGTCCTTTAATTTTTAATAATTTATTTATTAAATATTTGTAAACTGTTGTCTGTATCATATATAAGGCACTCTGCCCATGTGCCTTGGAAAATAGCAGCTCACATTTTAAATATCTACTATGTGCCAACTGTTTATGTCTGTCTGTCCGTCCATCCATCAGGCTTCACACCAAGCATGGAGCCCAAAGCAGGGCTTGAACTGACGACCCTGAGATCAAGAGTCAGACGCTTAACCAACTGAGCCACCCAAGTGCTGCTACGTGCAATAATTTAGCTAAGAACCTTAAGCATGAGACAGCAAGCTGTTCCACAGTCCTGAACTTACAATAACTTGTGCATAAACAAGAATAGTTTTTCTAATTTGGATTCTGTAGGTATACCTACTTTTATCCCTGGAAGGTTAATTTTCAGCTTGGTGATCAATACTTGAGAGCAAACTATATAGCACATGAAGGCAAGAATATTCCCTTAAGGTTTAGCATCTTAGGGGAGTTACTCTGATTTTCTTAATTGTGGATACATTTTATAACCTGAATATAAATAAAACAAGGTGTAAGCATTTTATCTAAACCTCTTAGGGAAAAGAGGCAGCAACTACCAGTATGTTTGTGGATTTCAATTAACCTTCTGGATAACAGGGTGGCCTAGATTGTGTATTTTATAATCTCTCTTTCTTAGCTAGTGTCCAGAAAAATCCCAGGATTTCTTCTTACTTTAAAAAAAAAAAATCTAAATGTTATGCTGTTGCTCTATAGAAGGAAGACTTCAGGAAATATTCCTAAGAGTAATCACAAAGCTCCTAACACTCACCAAACAGTTCTCTTTACGAGAAGGCTTATCGAATGGGCATAGAAAGTTAAGGCGGAAAGTTTGTGACAAGCATTGCAGGCTGCTAGAGACCTCTGTGAGGTCAGAGTCACACAAATGGCTGCAGGAAGTGACCTAACGCATCACTCATAGTGCACAGAAAAGCATGCTGCAATGCGTTGCCCAGGGAGGATTTTTTCGAGAAGGGAGAGGGGAAGGAATTCTAGGACGGGGTGATGTTTCACAGTGTGCACTGTGTGGCTGTCCACTGAGGAAGACGGTGAAGGAGGCTGCTGATGGCCTGTCTGCCATCACTCTGCTTCTGCGTAAATCACTGGCTATTTGGGTGCCTGGGTGGCTCAGTCGGTTGAGTGTCCGACTCTGGCTCAGGTCATGATCTCATGGTTCCTGAGTTCAAGCCCCACACTGGGCTCTCTGCTGTCAGAGAGCCTTTTGTCGCCTTCTCTCTCTGCCCCTCTCCCCCACTCACGTGCTCTCTCTCTCTCTCAAAAATAAACATTAAAAAGAAATAAATCACTGGCTATTAAAGGAGGTGTTCAGAGATTGAGAGCAAAATAACAGAAAGGAAACATCTGAGAGTGAGGCCTACGTACAAGTCTCCATTCTGTTACTTAGCAGCTGAGTAATTTGGACTACACTTGTTGACCAATCAGAGCCCGGATTTTCTTAGGAGTTCCATGAGATTAAAACCACCCACCCCGCAGGGCTTCTGGGAGCGGAAATGGGATCACATATATAAAACATTCAGTTCAGTGACGAGCAATCACTTTGTTAAGTATTAGCCTGCCTCTCTCTCTCCTTTTCCTTGCATATGCAAACCCTTGGTTTTATGAATGCTGGACAAGACAGTTACTGCAAAACCTCTCCTGGTCACAAACAACTTTGGTCAAGTGGAGACAACTAAGACGAAGAACCTTCCAGACCTCTCCCCAGACCATGAGACATTCTCACGTGTGCGTGAAGAGACGGCCGTGCGTCTGCCATTTCTGATTTTTCCGAGGCACTCGGGGATGCAATGTGGGTAAAAGCCGATTTGGGGAGCACGCTTCAGCTTTTAACAATCTTATCTGTCTAGTCATCCTGAAAAAGCTGCCAAATCTAGCAGTGGCCATTCATATGAACAATCTCGTAAATGCTTTTGGCAGTCTGAAGAAGAAGGCAAAACACAGGAAATCTGAATTCTCTTTAGCTAGGGAAATCACTCGGTTTAGTGACCAGAAAGAACTATCATTCTGCAGAGCTGGTAACACCCAGGGACAAGCTGGCATATGCCCAGGAGGGGAGTGACAAGTATTTCTTTTTTTTTTTTAATTTTTTTTTTCAACGTTTTTTATTTATTTTTGGGACAGAGAGAGACAGAGCATGAACGGGGGAGGGGCAGAGAGAGAGGGAGACACAGAATCGGAAACAGGCTCCAGGCTCCGAGCCATCAGCCCAGAGCCTGACGCGGGGCTGGAACTCACGGACCACGAGATGGTGACCTGGCTGAAGTCGGACGCTTAACCGACTGCGCCACCCAGGCGCCCCGACAAGTATTTCTTAATAAAGACTTTGCAATTTCAAAATAACTTTTGACCATGAAAAATTTCAAGCACACATAAATGTTTAACAAATCCGAATGTATCCATGACCCCGTTTCAGTGACTGTCAGTGATTCGATTTTAAAGCTAGAACTTAGAAATATTACCTCATCTGTCTACCCAAGACAAAAGTGATCTATTTTGAGAGACACGTCCCTTCAGAATGGTATTCCCCTTGGGGGTAGGGACGATTCAGAAGTCCTTACAATGAAAACCTCAAAATCACAGTGGAAATTACCCAAATTCTGTTATTTCCAAAACAAAAATCAAAAAAACAAAAAACACCATCATTTCCTAGAGAGCTTCAGAGTAGGACAGATCTTCCCGGTGTGCATTTTTTACTTTACAGAACCCACTGAATCCACTTGCTAGGATTAAGAACAACAGGAATCCTGCAGTTCGGCACAGTTTTCCAAGGACCTCTGGGAGACAGTGCACACAAGGTAAAGGAAGAAGGTAGAAAAGAGGGGAGGCCAAGTGACCACGAGAGAGCCCCTGGACAAAAATGAAACAAAAGCAGCTGAAGGTACCTCCACAGAGGCTTTAACTACGTTCCAGCCCGGAATCCCAGAATGCCAAGTCTCTACCGTGACTTTTAGACACAGCATCCTCACACCGTGCTGGAGAAGCTCATCACCCACTAACACCACTGCTCTGGTCCCTTCTGCAGGGTCCTCATTAAGCCTTCATAAAGGCGTCTTCACAGCTGCCTTGTTTGTGCCCCGCCGCCCCCTCGCGATGGAGACAACCACGCATGGCGTGTGACTGAGAACCACTTGCTGATCCTGCTGTGGGAAAGCCCGAGATTCTTCTCAGGAGACAAAACAGAACTCGCTGCAACTAGCTACAAACATAAGCAAAAGAAAGCAAACCGCCCCCATCCCCCACCCCCTCAGAGAGCCTCAAATTAAATGAAAACGCAAGGTGACTCATGAGCATGGGCTTGGCTTTCCACTGGGGAGAAGACAGTCTGGGTTCCCTCGCAGAGATCTAGAAAGTTCAATTAAGCAGCTAGATGAGGAGGGGTGACATCAGCAAGCTCAGCAGCGAGCTTCAAGCCTAAACACATTAATCAGAAATGACTCTATGGTTGGTTTACACACATGACGTGTTGCAGTCTTAGCTGTGGTCCCTTTCTGCCCACTGAGAAGAATTCACTGTCGACTGATTTAATTCACACCAAAGGAGCTTCCATTTCTTTAGGCTTTAAAACCTTCATGTAACCAACTACGATTCTACATAAGATAAAATGGCCAATGCCTTTTTCTAAGTCCCAGCAAGCTGGAGCTCCCTTCTCCAGAAGGGAGGACTTAACACTTGTCTATGATCATACAGAGTGGGGGAGACGCTCAGTACCGTCAGCGGGGTCACTACCGACCAGCACGAGTTGCACACCGAGGCAGACAGTACCTTGGAGAAGATGATGCTGTCCACTTCTTCGCTGGGTGACTGAAAGAGGTCAGAGTCACTTCCGGATTCTCGTTTGAGCACACCTGGTTTTGAGGCACACTCTCTGGCCAGTCCAACATCCAAGAAGCTGTCACATCCTGAATAGAAAATGTATTCAACCAATACGTAAAAAAAAAAAAAAAATTTTTTTTACTTTCTTTTCATTCCAGCAAGTAGCCTTTTAAGTCAACCAACTAACCTCTCTGTTCCCCCAGCAGTAAGAAGCTATAAAGGACACAGTCAAATTAGTAGCTTTCAACTCTGGTTATTCCAATTCTAGGGTGATCATCACTACAGGACAACCATGAATTTCCCATGTAAACAAAAGGTACAAAAAGATAAAATGGTAATTTAGAACCACAATTCCATCTGTATTAGATATTTAAGTGGCAATCTTTTCCTTTTGGTAATTAGAGAGTATTTTCTTTCGCTATCAAAATCAGAAGTCCTTTATTAGGAAACTATGAGATAGGGTTTATGGCCAATTTCTAAGACGTAAGTTCTTTCTGGAAACTTGTTACTTATCAAATATTGGGATAAAAGACAAAGGGGGAGCATATCTAACATAAATATCAGCGTATTACACTTATGGGTTCTGTTGAGTAAGAAAAGAAATAAAATTATTTTTCTACCTTAAACAGATGACACTGGGGAGAGGGGAAATACACTAATGAAGAAAAATGTATCATGTAGAATCTGTCTTCAGTTCAATAATTAGCACAGGGACTCTGGTAAACCAGAGGAAGGAGGCCCTGACAGAAATATTATACTGTCTATCAAGGAATTCTCAAGACTTAGTATATTGAAATTAGCAAGGTATTTAACCCATTCTCTCCTATTAATTCTGTAAACAAAATATGACCTGGTAGCAACAGAATTAAACACATATGTATGTGGTAAAACCAAAAGCCCAAAAGAAAGTCAATTAATAGGTAGGTATCAACCTCCTTTAAGTAGTCTGGAGAGTGTGGTATCTCCATTGTGGTTAGCACTTTTCTGTGTGATTCAGTCAGACACGTATCAACCCTGCAGCTGATACTAGGTGATGAGGGACATAGTAGACGAGCTGACTACCTAGCAGTTCATGAGAACGCTACCTGGAGGTTTTGGTTGGAGGCAGATTCAAGAGGAGTTGACAATACAAGGTGAAAGCAAAACCAAAAAAACCCACGACGGTTTTAGACTCTATGAACAGACAGTATACCCAAGTCCAAAATGGAAACAGTCCTGCCACTATGTGACAGCTAGAACTCACCGACAGGATTGTTTGTTTCTAGGTAACATTTATTTTTATTTATTTTCTAATGTATGTTTATTTTTGAGAGAGAGAGAGAGACAACGCATGAGCTGGGGAGGGACGGGGGGGGGGGGCAGGGAGGAAGGGAGGGAGACACAGGATCTGAAGCAGGCTCCAGGCTCTGAGCTATCAGCACAGAGTCCGACACGGGGCTCAAACTCAATACGGGGAGATCATGACCTGAGCTGAAGCCGGGTGCTTAACCGACTGAGCCACCCAGGCGCCATGTCCTAGGTAACATTTAGATAAAGAACTGATATGAGGCGCCTGGGTCACTGAGTGTTGAGTGTCTGGCTCTTGATTTCATTTTGGGTCATGATCCCAGGTTCATGGGATTGAGCCCTGCATCAGGCCCCGGGCTGAGCACTTAGCCTGCTTGGGATTCTCTCTCTCCTCTCCCTCTCCACTCATGAGCTCTCTCTAAAAAAAATAAAAATAAAAAACACTGATAGACAGAAATGCACGCATGGTAATGAGGTCACGCCAGTGGAAACCCTTGATATACATGTGGCTTGCACAGGAGCTGGAAAAAATGAGTCTGAGGGCAGTTGCAGATCTGTTCTTTGCTGTTCCAGAGGTAGAACAAAAAGCCCACTGAGTGGAAGCCACAGAGCTTTAACTCTAGGCTTCTGGGCAATGGGTTAGCAGCTTCATAAAGTAATGACTGTCACTCCACCAGAAGGGGTGGCACAAAGGCTGAATGACTTTGTCAAGAGGTTTCAGAAAAGATGTACACATAGAAAGGAAATTGGACATCAGATAACCGCCAGTGTCTCTCTTAATTCTCAGAGTCCATGTTGGGACAATAATTGTATGTGTATGTATGCTGAGGGATAACCAGAAGAGGATGTTTATTCTTATCTCAATTAGCTAATTATTGATCATTAATAAATTATTTGCCCTGAATTAGCTGGGAATCTTAGAGGAAGGGTCAAAGGAGCAACACACTGGAATATAGGTCACAAACTGGTCACTAAAATTACCTTTTCTCCTAGTAAGGCATTTGACTAGGTACTGAGGATTATCCAAATAAAAAGAGACATTGAGAGAGAGAGAGAGAGAGAGAGCGAGCGCGCGCGCCTGCACGGTGGTGGTAGGGGGATAGTATGCAACTTTGTAGTAGAAACGGACATATTAGGAAGACAATTTCAACACAGAAATACACAAATGATGCTACAGGATCCACAGATAAATCTCAGAATGTTTCAGTTGAAGAAAAAAAATGACCTTAATCCATTTCAATCTTGGTCCAAGCTATTTCTGAGTCTTTAGTTCAGTGGGAATAGGCCCTGTCTCTACAAGACTTGGAATCATGGGTATTCTCGACCCAACCCCCCCCCCCCCCCCCCTTTTTGGAGAGTATGGACAAGCTTAGGCGGAGTAAGTGGGTGTAACCTTTCTACTTCTCCCTCTTTCCCCACTTGGAAAAATCAAAAACTCCACTTCATGGTTGAGGGGAAACCAGGGGGCTGGCCAAGAAAAGAAAGGGCTGTCACAGCAACTATGCTGAGCTGCCGACTCTCCAGCGGGCAGTCAAATAGACCACGTCCACATTCCAGACTGGAAAACAAACCAACTTGAGACACTCTAATGGAAAATTCACGGGGAATATCCAGATTCGGCCCTGGTAGGAAGAGTTCACCCAGAAAATAAATCCGAGCCAGCACTACAAGGGAGCACAAATCGTGCTGGGATAAGACTCTGCTGTGTGATACAATCCTGACTGTTGAGTTGGGGGAGTGAGGTGGGGAAGGGTATGAAAACAAGGGATTAGGGGAAGAAAATGACCATAAGCCATTATGCCACCCCACAAACAGAGGGGGGCCCTAAAGGCAAAGCCAATCTACCCCCTGTGCCGTATGTCTTCTCACACGCCCTCTCCTAACGAATAACGTGGAGTAGTAACACGTGAAGGTATACAAGAACAATGAACACTGGCTGGTTTGAGAGTCACATGTATCTGCCTTAGAGCCAGGTCTGCTTACTTTTAGTACAAAAATCCCAGGCAAGAAGTCATTTAACCCCTTAAGTCTCCATTGCCATACCAATCAAATGGGATGACTGTACCTCCCTCAAATAGCTGTAGTGACAGTTAGAAATAATTTATACAAATAGTAGCCACGACTCTGCCCCTCAGCACCCAGCAGGCCTGTGATAAACACACCTAATGAAGTTAAGGCTTCACTAACCCATACTGAGTGATGTAACAAGCATCCAGGACGGACATTACCTTGAGGTGAGCCAGTCCTATTTTATGACTCATACATAATTCTGCCTATAAACTTCCATATCCTGAGACATTAGCTTCTTTAAAAGCTAGCAAAACGTGTCATTTTTAAGATGTTCCCTACTCATTTGGGTTCAAAATTATATAGGCAAACAAATTACAGTAGGGAAAGGGAGGAAAGCCTACCAGCAGCGCCCACTCGCATTTGCTGAACCATGCTAATCGTAATGCATTTGTATTTATTCGTAAATAAATTTGTATTTATCCAGAGTTGAAGAATATCCAAAGTGATTTTAAAACATATTATCTTCTTTGGTTTTTACACTATTGATCTCTTGAACTGTGTTTATAAAATAAAGGAAATCTCTAAGATCCAAAGTACCTAGAATTCACCAAACAATTTACCTAAAATCAAAACCTCAGGTCTGAAGTTTCAAAGCACAATCCAGATCTCAGATTTTGCTACAGTGAGATTTAAAAAGACTCTAAGAAGTCAAGAAGTGTCTAAGAAGGCCAAGTGTGTTTGTGTGGTGGGGAGGGGGGGCAGGGAGAGTCAATAAAATTCAAGATGATGTCCTGGGAAAAATGCTCAGGGGTTCAAAATTCATTTATTTAAATGAATAAATTAGGGGCGCCTGGGTGGCTCGGTCGGTTAGGTGTCCGACTTCGGCTCAGGTCACAATCTCACGGTCCGTGAGTTCGAGCCCCGCGTCGGGCTCTGTGCTGACAGCTCAGAGCCTGGAGCCTGTTTCAGATTCTGTGTTTCCCTCTCTCTGACCCTCCCCTGTTCATGCTCTGTCTCTCTCTGTCTCAAAAATAAATAAACGTTAAAAAAAAAAAATTTTTTTTTTAAATGAATAAATTAAACTCTAGTGTGTGAAGAAACTCCTTGTGAACACTCAAGTTGTCAGACAGCCTCATTTAACCCTTCCACGGCAGAGAGCTCTGCTGTTTGGATGGCTGGGAGTAATGACACTTCTGGAAAATGCCCACAACAGCCCAAGATATGGTGAGTAGTATACTTTTAAGTACAAGATTCTAGGGGGGCTGGGCGAGGGAAGTGTCAGCTAAGTCTGTGAATAGGGTCAATCTTGTAACAGGCAGGGACTCTGAACACGACCATCTGAGACAAAACTGGAGAAAAAACACTTTTCGTATTTGTCTCCAACATTTCCTTTGGAGTGAAGTCAGAGCTGAGAATCCGGAGGAAAACTCTTGGGAGACCTAGGATGTGGACAGTGTGCCTTTCAATTTAGTACTATGCGAGACACCCCCAGCTAAACTGTTTCTACAAAGACCAGTCGATGGGGACTCGGTAAGTTTTACAGCAGGTCAGTAAAACTTGTGAAGGTAAACAAAGGTGCTGTTGAGTCAGGTCGACTCAGGAGACCAAATGACGTTCACGTGGCAGCTCTGCAACAGGCACAGGGACTGACGTAGAGGCGCCACGTCCTTCAACACCACCCACTGAGGAAAGCTAGCAGTGCTGTACAGATGGGAGACCACAGGGAGCACAGACACTGGGCAACATCCCTCACTTCACTGTGAATCAGTGGCTACACTGGGTAGAAGGTGGGGCCTCCTACCACAAGCCACGCGCTGTGCCTCGGACAAGCCAGGTGTCGGCAGCTGACCCTCACCTGCTGTGACTGATACCTCAACTGCCGACAGTACTTCCAAAGCTGATGGTTCTCGACCCTGGCTGCGCAGTGGACTCGCCAAGGGAGCTTTCAAAGCTTCTGAGGCCCGGCTCACACCCCAGGCCCAACTAAATCAGGACGTCTGGGAGCGGGACCCGGGCAGCAGTGTATTCCTAAAGCCCCCCAGAGAATTTCAATGCGCAGCTAAAACTGAGGGCTCTCCGGTGTAGTTCTTAATAAGTATTTACAGCTGTTATCGGATTGAGAAACCACGATCATATGTACGCACACAGCAGAGACGCCTTCACAGAATCAGTAAGTCATAAAGCCTACACGTGAAGACTTACCACTAAAATGAAACTTAGGTAATTACATGACACTACTCATTCTCAGGGGGGAACAAAAACGCCTACAGACCCAAACTGCTCTTACCCCCTTCTTCTGACTTACTGTATGGCCTGGTCAGGAAGGACAGACCTCCGAAAACGCTCTGGGAATTAGAGGGGGGCTCCAGAGCTAGGAAATGGACGTTTTTAGATACAGTTATTCACGCAACTGGAAGCTGGAAAACCCCGGCTCACCTGGGCTCTGTGTGGGAGCCAAGAGAGACGCTGCATCAGGGCACGGCTGTATTGTACACCAGCTTTCCCGGTTTATCTGAAGGAAAGAGAAACAGATCGACGTTCAGACAGTGAAGCAATGTGGGATGATGTGATGGCTGCTGCAAGCATATCTACTGTACCAACACTCCTGCTTTTTTCTTTAATACTTTATGATACAGTAGGTAAAATTATAGGAAGGAAAAAAAAAAACCCTTTCACAACACAATCAAGGCATGCCCTACTCCACTAAGGCTCTAGGGAGACCGTCAGTAAAAGCAACAGGAAAAAGACACACAAGGAGGAAGGCCTGGTGCAGGCCGAGGGTGAAATAATATAAGAATAATACATTTAATATGTAACACAGTGATAATAAGTAACACGAAATGCATCGCAGATTACAATACATATTTGATCTCTTCATTTACAAGTTAAAAACACACAAAAATAATTTCTGTTTCTTCAAGATTTACTATCCACTGGGTATCAGGTTAGGATTCTATGTACATTATCTAAATCCCCACAAGAGCTGCGAGAAGTCTGTATTATCTGTACCCAAAGAATAACTAGGCTCAGCGGAGTTGCTGAGGTCATTATGACAGCACTGGCGATGGAATACAAGTCTACATGAATCTAAAGCATATTAAGAAGAGAAGACTCCCTTAAAATATTTTTTTTAAAAAAAAACAGCCTTTACAACGCTCAGCCATCTTATTAGCATCATAACCATCTACTTTCATTACATTTAAGATAGTATGAAATTACCGTGACAGATTTCAAAAGTCGTCTCCCCCATAACTGATAAAAGAAGTAAACACAAAATCAACAAAGATACAGAAAACTTGAAAAACGTTACCAAGCAGTTTGAGCTAACCAGCAAATGCGGAGCAATTCACCCAAAGGCAGCAGGACACACATTCAAGTACACACGGAATGTTCACCACAACAGACCATATTCAGTGGCATAAAAGAAATCTCAAATTGAAGATTAAAATCATACTACACATGCGCTCTGTCCACAAGAGTATCAAAATCAGAAACCAAAATGAGAAGTTACCTGGAAAAACCACAAAGATTTAAAAAACAAAACAAGACAAAAACACACAAAAAAACCTGTTAAAAAATCCATGAATCAAAGAAGAGATCTTTAGGAATTATTATATATTAAATATTAGAAAACATCTCCAACTGAAAAATTCAAACATCGCATATAAAAATTTGTGAGATACAGCTAAAACAGGATTTAGAGCAAAATTTATAACATTAAGTGCCTATATTAGAAAAGAGAGGTCTCAAATCAAAGATCTAAGCTTCTAAGAAACTAGAAAAACGGGTCTCAATGAAATGGAAAACAAAAAATAAAGTCAATGAAACCATAACCTGGTTCCCTAGATCAGTAAAGCTCTAGCTAGACTGACCAAGACCAAAAGTTACAAACTGCCAGTATCAGGAATTAAAGAAGTCATCATCACAGTTCCAACAGATACCGAAAGGATAACAAAGGGATATTATGCACAACGTTACTGTAACAGATTCACAAGTCAGATGAAATGGAAACATTTCATGGAGGACACAAACTACCAAAATTCACTCAAGAAGATAAAGATAATCTGAATACCCTTATTCTTTTAAAGACATTGAATTTAGTTAAAAACCTTCCTATAATGAAATCTTCAGGCCCAGATGGTTTCAGTGGTGAATGCCACCAAACACTGAAGGAAGAAATAATGCCAATTCTACACAAACTCTTCTACAAAATACAGGAGGCAGGAACTATGTACAGCTTGTTTCTATGAGTCCAGCATCACACTGCCACCAAAACTAGACAAAGATATTATAAGAAAACGTACATCAGTATCCCTTAGGAACACAGATGCAAAATCCTGAACAAATATTAAAATACCGAATCCAGCAACGTAGAAAAAAGGTCAAGTTGTCATGGCCAAGTTCATCCCACGAAGGGATGAGAGAACAGTATCATCAAATATGCCACATGGGATAAGGCAGAAAGCTCCAGGACGTTCTGTCAAACCAACTGTTTGACCAACAAGAAATGCAAGGAATTAATAAGCTTCTTGCAAACCTAGATCTACATGAAACAAAACAGCAAATCATTTGCTCCTTTTGACTATCTCACCGTTAGAGAGAGGACAGGAGGCAGGGACCAGGGGCCATGCATGTTTTGGTTCCTGGTATGTTACAAACCCATGCCAAAAATTTCACAGTGATCTGAAATGGAAACCGATCTTCTGCTGGTTCCCTGGGATTATGCAAAGTAGGCCCTTTAAAATGTAATTTGAGTGTGCCCAATAAGGAAGTAACCTCAAATTCAGTAACTTTAACAAACCCTACCCATACCTTTCAAAGAAATCAAACAGCAAATTTTCTTAAAAAAAAAAAAAAAAAATCATTCATTCAGAGCAGGATTTCTTTACTGAAAACTACATCTCATTTGAAATGAGCCAAATTTCACCAGAGTGAAATGTTTCTCTGCTAACAGTAGAAACAAGAGTCCAGAACTACTATACTTCAGTAGAAAGCTAGATTTTGAGACTGAAAGAGAAAAAAAAAAATTGCTTTTCCTCTTTTCATTCCCCAAATAGGAAAAGATTGCAGGAATACAGCACAAATTTGAATAATTAACAGAAGCAAAAAAGCTGAGAAGATCCTTTAAAGTAGTGAAGAATACGCTGCTCTGAATTGTCATGACATTGTGTTCTCCTTCTGTGACCTTCACTAACTTCAGCCGACATTTTAGGAGACTTTGCTAAAACTCTACATCTCAGAATATTTTTCATTGCCTTTTCAACTCCGTGGCCACTGAGTAAACTGGACATTCTTTGCCTTCAATATGTAAGGGACTGACTATACTTTTCATGTCCTTTTAGGTTTGCATGCTATAAAAAGTAAGTTAAACAATTTGTAAAATAACAATATACATAAGCAGTTCATGATGTAGTAATAGTATATAATATAAACAACATGTTTATTTAAAATCGTGTTTTAATAATAAAAATAAAATATTAAAATATTTATTTAAAATAATGTGGGGCGCCTGGGTGGCTCGGTCGGTTAGGCGTCCGACTTCGGCTCAGGTCACGATCTCATGGTCTGAGTTCGAGCCCCACATCGGGCTCTGGGCTGATGGCTCAGAGCCTGGAGCCTGCTTCTGATTCTGTGTCTCCCTCTCTCTCTGCCCCTCCCCCGTTCATGCTCTGTCTCTGTCTCAAAAATAAATAAACGTTTAAAAAAAAAATTAAATAATGTAATAAATACTGAAACAATGAAATTAAAACGAAATCAAATCTCTAACTGAATACACTAATTTCTGAAATAACAGTGGTGAGAACATGTTAATGTTGGAAGAACATTCTTCATGGGTCTCTCCTAGCTCTCCATGTCTTGTGAGCAAAGGCATTGATTGTCCTTTTGCTCTAAATTATCTTTTCAAAAATGTGTATATCAAACAACTCTGGAAGATAGAGATATTGTTTGTTTCTGAAGCAAGGGCAGGTCTGTCTACTGTCCAGCATAACAAAGACAATGTCTCAGTCAAGGGCAAAGATCAGGCAGGCTCATTGCCCATTATAAGGACTGAAGTTTCCTAAGAGTGGGGTTTCTTGGCTGTGACGTGGGACCCCCTCTGGGCTGTCCCTGGGGAACTTGGGAAGCAAGAGGAACCAACAAGAAACTGATGCTCATGGTGCTTTTTGTGCAACGAGTAATAAACCCCTTTGCCCCTGACCCAGGAAGCCCTGTGACTTCAGGCAGCAGCCATGAAACTGTCAGACTAACTTGGGAGCTTGAGAGTAGGGTAAAATCTCAGACCTATCAGTTTTGACAAGTAGTATATATTAAATAGTATCAAA
This sequence comes from Panthera leo, assembly GCF_018350215.1. Lineage (NCBI taxonomy): Eukaryota > Metazoa > Chordata > Mammalia > Carnivora > Felidae > Panthera > Panthera leo. Next base: position 9,680,485 of record NC_056684.1, read on the forward strand.
AACACTTAAACACAGGGGCAGGCAGAAGTCTCTTGATATGATCACACCTATGTGGTGAAAAACCTTAATCTGATTCAGTTTTTTCATTAAATGATTATGCCTGAATGAACACAGAGAGACAATATTTATTTTAACTTTTCTGTTGTTTCCCAAATGTTTTTTACAAATTACTTTTTGGTTTTTACAATTGATTCTGGAAAGCCTTCTATTTTGTAGTAACTTTAAGTTGACAGAAAAGTTACAAAGATAGCCCAGAGTTCTCATGTACCCTCTCTCACCAGTATCTCCAATGTTAACATCCTATGAAACCCTGGTGCCTTCATCAACAGTAAGACACCAACATTGGTACATTACCATTAACTAAATCCTGGACTTGATTTGGATTCTATTTCTGTTTCCATTAACGTTCTTTTCTGTTCCAGGATCAAAACCAGGATACATACCACAGTGCACTGAGTGGGAGTGTGTGTATGTGTGTGTGTGTTGGGGGGGGGGGTTGGGGTGTAATTTGGCATTTTAACATCTTTACTGAAGTGTAATTCATATACTCTAAAACTCACCCGTCTAAGTCTATGAATCAGTGGTTTAGGGTATTTGCAGACCTGCTGTAACCATCATCATTAAGTTTAGAATATTTTCATCATGCCAAGAAGACACCGTATCCATTAGTATTCAAACCCCACCCTGACCTCCATTTCCCAGTTCTGAGCAATCATGAATCCACTTTCTGTCTCCATGGATTTGCCTACTCCGAACGCTTCACATAAATGGCATCATGCATTACGTGATCTTTTGTGACTGGCTTCCTTCACTTAGCAAAGTGTTTTCAAGGTTTTCCTATGTCGTAGCAACAGTACTTCATTCTTTTTACTACTAGATAATATTCCACGGTGTGGGGATGCCTTAATTCTATTCATTCATTCATTCATTCATTCATTCTTCAACTGACGGGCATTTGGGTTGTTTTCACTCCCTGGCTGTTTGGAATAATGCTATGAAAATCCTCATACAAGTTTTTGTTTGCACGTGTTTTCATTTCTCCTGGGTTTATACCTAATGAGTGAAACTGCTGGGTCACATGATAACCTTTATATTAGACATTCTTAGGAACTGCCAGACTTTTCCAAAGTGGCTGCATCATGTGATGTCCCTGCCAGCAACGTATGGCTGTTTTCTTTCTCCGCATCCGTGCCCACGCTGGTTATGATTCTTGTCCATCTGATTGCAGCCATCCTAGCAGGTGAGAAGTAGTGTCTCATGGGAGTATTTGTTTTTTAAATGGAAAATGTATTTTAATCTGTTGGTTACTTTCTAGGAACGGAAGACAGTCTGAAGATGGAATGCTCTTCACCCTCAGGTTTGTCTCCCTCCTTATTTAAAGCAAAAAAAAAAAAAGTATTTAAATACCTTCTATGTATCGAATTCTACGCGAAGCCTTAAAAGCAGAAGTAGTAAAGAGTGTGTCCTGAAAGGACGCCCAGTTTATGAGAGAGAGACATGAAAATGTTCACTTCCTAAGCTCCTTGCACACAGCAGGTATTAAATGTGTGCTGTCACCAGCAGGAATGAGAGCCCGAGTGAGCGGACCACTGGAAGGAGGAGCCGTATTTTACGTGCTGCATGCATTTCTGACTAGGTCACCAATGACACAAGCAGAGACATGGGGCCAGAGCAACGATGTTCTGCCATTCTTCTGCTCCACACAAGGCATTGCACAACACAGAGTGGGGAATTCAGAGACTGCCACACCCTGGTAGAAGCAGAAGAATTCAGGGAGCCTAGTTTCACAGGAGTTAAGGAAGCAGAGGGCAGAAAACAGAAGGTAGGTCCGTGGTGCCAACCACTGCAGAGAAGTCAAAACAGATTTAAAAAAAAAAAAAAAAAAAAAAAAAGAAGTTACTGGACTGGGTAACTGTGAGGTTTCTTGTGACTCTGCAAAGAGCAGGTTTTCACAGGACAGGTGAGATCAGAATGAAAGCTGTGAAACATGTGTTTATCTCTCTAGATTCAGGGCACTTTACAGTTTATAAAATAACTGTCAGCTAGACATGACCTTTCTCCTGCCGCACAACGAGGCACGATGCCATTTGGGAGAGGAGGCCACACACACTCGGCGAGGCTAGATTTGGGGAGAGTATCTTTGCGTGTGGACTGCACCGTTACTGGTGACTGCACCTGCTCCAGAGACCAAGCTTCTTGAGAACAGAAACACACCTTTAATCCCTGGGGAGGGAAGTGCCAAGAAGCAAGGGCATGGTTCGTGGGGGATGCTTAATGAATAATCTTCGAGTTCATTATCTTCCATGATTTTACAGAGAACAGCGAGGAGAGCCTCCAGGATTCTCACTCCGCCTGCCTTTACCAGATCCGTAAACAAACACAAGTGAGGCCAAAGGAGGTGAAGTGACTCCACCCAGTGAGTTCAGTATTTAGAAGCCGGGAGGGCGTTCTCCCTGCTTCTATCCAGCTCTCTTTCCCCGAGTCCATGGGTACCGCTTGTTACTTTTTTCTTTGCCTTGGAACTCAACAACTGTTTAAACAAGTTTTAATAACAATACTAAACTGGAAAAGATCTGGCCAAGTGCATTTCAGATCCCTGGAGAAGATTAGCTGGAAAACAGTCACTGTTTATTTTAGGCAAGTATATTTAGAAAATAAAAGTATTACCAAAAAGAAACAACACATGGGACAGTGGGTGCCAAGTGTTTGAAATTCAGGATGCTGTAATTGAGAGAAATGTTCTCTGTGTCGGGGCGGGGGGGGGGGGGGGGGGAAGGGGGAGGACTCTGCATAGGCCTAGGCGCCTGTGTCCATCACTGACCGTTAATGGGGGCTCTGTCTAGGCCTAGGTGCCTGTGTCCATCACTGACCGTTAATGGGGGCTCTGCCTAGGCGCCTGTGTCCGTCACTGACCATTAATGGGGGCTCTGCCTAGGCGCCTGTGTCCATCACTGACCATTAATGGGGGCTCTGCCTAGGCCTAGGCGCCTGTGTCCATCACTGACCGTTAATGGGGGCTCTGCCTAGGCCTAGGCGCCTGTGTCCGTCACTGACCGTTAATGGGGGCTCTGCCTAGGCCTAGGCACCTGTGTCCGTCACTGACCATTAATGGGGGCTCTGCCTAGGCCTAGGCGCCTGTGTCCATCACTGACCGTTAATGGGGGGTTCTGCCTAGGCCTAGGCGCCTGTGTCCATCACTGACCGTTAATGGGGGGTTCTGCCTAGGCCTAGGCGCCTGTGTCCGTCACTGACCATTAATGGGGGCTCTGCCTAGGCCTAGGCGCCTGTGTCCATCACTGACCGTTAATGGGGGGTTCTGCCTAGGCCTAGGCGCCTGTGTCCATCACTGACCGTTAATGGGGGGTTCTGCCTAGGCCTAGGCGCCTGTGTCCGTCACTGACCATTAATGGGGGCTCTGCCTAGGTCTAGGCTCCTGTGTCCATCACTGACTGTTAATGGGGGCTCTGCCTAGGCCTAGGTGCCTGTGTCCATCACTGACTGTTAATGGGGAGTTCTGCCTAGGCGCCTGTGGCCGTCACTGACAGTTAATGAAGAGCATTAACTGGTGGTGCTGATAAGGTGCACCACCTCCATGGACACAGGACACGTAGGAGAATCTGGCTATGATGCAGTTTCAGCCAGTTCCCTCTTCTGAATTCAGATTCATTTATAAACATTTAAAAGTAAAATCTATATTGAAAAATAGTAAGGTTTCAAGTGAATCAAGATTTTTTCACCAGGGCAGGGTGGGGAATTCTAGCATGAAAAGGCTTCCTCGAGCTCTCTTGCTGTCAGCTACACGCGGATCCATCCCTGGTCAACATGTTGGGGACACCCCCCCCCCCACCGCCATTAGGCAAGAAACAGTGTTCAGGCACAGCTTAGGCAGATGGGTAGGACATGATCCTGCCTACATTTTGCATAGGACAGGACATCTCACAGTTGAAAAGTATGAGAAACTCTTTTTAAACAAAAATGCCATGGGTCACATTTGCATCCATGTCCCAGGACGGCAGATATGAGTACCTCCACCAACCGTGGACCACAGGTCAGGAAACACGGTTTAGTTAGTGAAATACAATAGGGACACGAGTCCCAGAAACCCACAGAGGTTAAGGAGGAAGCCCCTAGAATAACAAAAGATAATTTCTGGTTCGGATATGTGAGAAACACTTAACAGAGGTGGTGGTATATGAGGTGGGCCTTCTAAGACGAGCACAGTATGCTCAGGAGAGAGAGAGGAGGAGAGGCAGGGAGTTCCAGCCATGAGGAAAAAACAGACGAGCTAAGTAGTCAGGACACTTCAGAGCTGGAGTTCATTGCCTTCTACGGCACAGACTCCTTCCGAACCCGAGGGAAGCCATGAACCCTCACCAGAAACATGCATGTGTGTGTCCAGTCATTGGTTCTGGAGAATATCCTCGGAACCCAGCATGCAGACCTTTTCCTGAGACATGTCTGAGAAGCACAGAAAGCCCAAAGGTTCCCGGAAGTATAAACTGAGGAAAGGTGAACAGGAGATAGGGCCACAGTGAACCAGGCTTTGTTCTCGAGCAAGGGCGGACCCTCCCCCCAACGACATCAGCAGGGGAGGCAGAGCGGTACCGTGCCAGGAACACAGCTCTCGAAGAACATGGAGAAAATGGGGTGGTAGGAGGAGCCTGTGGCCTGGCCTAGCCTAGCGGCAGTGTGCACCCGGACTGGGAAGACGCCCTCTGGAGACAGAAGCAGAGGAGCAAAAAGCTGGCATGGAGGGCAGAATCCACAGAAATAAGACAGAGGGCCCCAAAGCCACCATTTCACCAGCGGGAAATCCAGCGGGCAGGAAGATGCTGCTGCCTGTTCTATTTGGCTGTGCTGAGTCTGAGGCGTTCAGACGCCTTTCAAATAGTTGAAGAAGGTTAGGGATCTCGAGAGAAAGGCTGGATGCTGGCTTCATTTGCCATGGAGGTAACAGGCGAGAAGATGTGCACGAGAGCCAAGGCCCAACACGCAGAGAGGAGACACTCCGAAGGCAGCGTTCCTTCGTGTGGGACGACACACGTGTGTGCACGGAGCAGCTTGGAAAGCTGCTACTTCTGAACTCGTACAAACATCACCAGCACAAAAGGGAGTGTGCATGAGGGAAATGCACGTAAGTCAAAACCATGATGAGGCGCTACGTCGCTCCCGTGAGGATGGCTATTATCACCTCCTCGCCTCCAAGGAGCCACTGAGAAAATAACAAGTGTGGGTGTGGGTGCGGGGAAACTGGAGCCTCGGGCGCTGCTGGTGGGAATGTCAAACGCAGCAGTCACTGTGCAGCAGTGTGGCAGTTCTTCCAAAAATTCAACAGAGAATTGCTATACAATCCAGCAATTCCACCTCTGGGTATATGCTGGAAAGAATCGAAAGCAGGGACGCAGACAGATATTTGTACGCCTGTGTCCGCAGCAGCATTACTCACGACAGACAAAAGGTGGAAACAACGAATGTCCATCCGCAGATGAATACATGCATGTGATCTACACACGTCATGGAACACCACCACCCAGCCTTCGAAAGCAAGGGAACCCCGACACGCTACAGCATGGATGAACCCTGAAGACAGTACGCTCAGTGAGATAAACCAGTCAGAAAAGGACAAACACTGTGATTCCACGTCTATGAGGTAACCAGGGTCGTTGAACTCACAGACAAAAAAATAGAATGGTGGTTTCCAGGGGCTGGCAGGGAGGGAGAAACATGGAATTATTGGTGAATGGGTAGAGAGTTTGTTTGCAAAGACGAGAAAGTTCTGGAGACGGCTGGCGGGAACGGGTGCGCAACAACGTGACAGGCCACCAAGCTAACTGTGCACCTAAACGTGGCAGATTTTATGTTACGGGTAGCCTCCCAATGATAAAACAAAGTGACCGTGCAGCCAGCAATAGAGAAAAGTGGTCAAAGGGGCCCACATAGTGAGGGGCAGAGCTGGAACTCTGGGCCAGATACTACCAATCATGGTCAATGCCACTAACCAGAGGGCAAACTCCATGCACACCGAGTGTGGAAAGAATGTCAAAACAGGTCTCAGCATTTTCCGCCACATCATATTCAGTGACAGCAGCACCCAGCATACCGTCTTCTTGTGTGAAACACGTGGCGTTTACTACAGAGATCAACCGCTTAGGAGACATAAACCAGATTACAAAACATCTCCTCCTCCTTCTGCTGGGTTTCCGAATCTGATGTCACAGATAAACCTGCCCTAGTCTCGGTTCTGTTCTTCAACAACTCTGTCTCTTTCTCACTTACACCAACAGCCAACTTAAAGGCCACACCGTGTGGCTACATTTGAAACATTTTCAGAGTGCTTCCTACAGGCCTTCAGATACACCACCAAGCCCTGACTACAAACACGGTAACACACCTGTTCTCCTGTTAGTCTCTTTTCCAAGAGGTGACCTCCAAGATGGAGATTTTCACATAAACAGATACGTTGGTTCTCTGTACTATTAACACTCTTCTTAGCCAGCTTGGAGACTAGGCTTGGCGAGATTCTGATTGTTAGAAGAATTAGGAGACAGAAAAGGAAGAAACAACAGTGTTGAGACTACTAATAATTCGAGTTTTAAGAGAAAAACAAAGATGATTATGAGTCCCTCTCTCCAGATTTTGCCCTATGGCATCTTTGAACTCGTATGAGCAAAATACAGGATTGGCAACTGCCCAAATGGGTAGGAGAGGGGAGTTCAAGATCATTCAGAAATTGTGTTTGGCTGGAAATAAGGGAAAGAGAAACTCTACCATTAAATATTCATGTTTTTGGAGGAATTAGTTACCAAAAAGCCACTTTCTGGCTCTGACTCCATTTATGATTCTTTAGCTAAAGAACAAACTTAGGCCTTTGTCCACAGCACCTCCATAATACGTAGGATCATGGACGCTATGGGTGTTCAACAGCCCAAGTTCTGGTGAGCTACTGTGCATATGGAGCACGGGAAAATGAAGTTCAGAAGGAATGTCAGACCCATCTGGGTAAGTTTGTGTTCCTGCCGCGAAGCCTGGGACTCCTTGTGATTATCTAAACTGCACCCACGTTGTGTTCCCATCAGTCTGAAAATAGAGCTGTACATATTTCCAGCAGACAGGGAACTGCCTTTTGTTTCTGGCAGTGTTTCTCCTACTGTTATATCTGAACATCCTAATAACGCAGCTTATGGTTACACCCAGCCTTCCCAGCCACTGCTCCTATTGACTTCCCTTTCAACTGTCTCAGGAGACCCAGCCAGAGAGACGAGGCTGAACAAAAGGAAGCAAAAACCCACCATCCGGACATGGAAGCCAACGCTTGAGTCAAAATCTTTCCAGGAATTAGACTGCAACGGAGCAGATAGACGTAGTTGTCCTCAGTCCTCAGCCTCCCCACATCTTCGTTGAGGCAGCCGTGGAAGTGTCTTAGACAAAACAAACTTCCAAAGGATGTGTATTTCTCTGGAAAATGGCACTAGAGTTAAAGGCCAAGTATTCCTTCTGAGCTTTACCTAACGAGCTCATGTGGCCTGCCCAAACATCACAGGGCCGGGGGGGGGGGGGGGTCCTCCTCCACAAATATTTTCACTCAGTGCACACAAACCACGGTTGCAAATCTTTTAAGCGTTTACCTGACACTCTTAATTACTAGCTACAAAGTCTGCTCTCAAAAAAGCATCAATAACATGAAGAGTCCTGTTATTATTAAGTAGACAATATCTTCCCAGGTACCCAAAGTTATAAAAATTGGTAAAACAGAAACAGCTCTTAGACTAAAATCAGTTCTTATTAGCAGTCATTCCAGGAGTCTGATGCTCTTCTCTTTGGTATGATAGTTTTGTGTAAGTTTCAGATATGTAGTGTCCTCTTGTGTTAACACTGGTCTTAGGAATGCCCACCATGAATTAGCTACAGAACTACGTTAGGTGAAAATTTCTATCTTTCACCAACTTGTGAGTTCCATACGAGCTTTCTGAAGGATGCTGACAAAAATGGGCACGTTGCTACCAGAGGGTTTCTGCCAACAATAAAATTCTTCCATATCCCATTCTGAGCATGTGATTTATGGTTACCAACCACTTATCATAAGAGCCAGAAGATACACACATCGAGAGGAAGTAGTCAAGGGAATATCAAATGGCGAGGAAGAGCAATGTGTATGTGTGTACTGGGCTGGGGGGCGGAGGTGAAAGTGACTAAGGAACACTATTAACTTACGCACCTTACTATTTAGCAGAGAATTCAGAAAGGAGGTAAGATTCCAGGGATGTTGGAGGCTGATGGTGGGAAGCAAGAGCTGACCTGAGGACAAAGACCATGCAGCTTTAGGGAAATCTTAAGGGAAGGCCTTGATACAGAAGAGCTACGATGAAACCAACTATATAAAACTGAAGAAGCCAACAGACAGAGTGCAGGGTAAGACAAAGCATGGGGACCTCGCCCAGGATGAGAATTTGGAAGCTAACCTAGCGACTTACTACAATGCCAGCAGGAGGGGCTGGAGTTGTAACTGTGCAATTTCACAGCAGCAGGCTCACAAGCTACGTTTTGTATTTACGGTCATACCTCCGTGTTCTTATGTCAACCTTTCAGTACATTAACCAAAGCTTACGTTGTGGGATGCATAGGAATCCTTACTTACAAATCTTAGAAGATGGATTCATTCAATGAACAAACTTACTGAGCATCTAAAAAAATTTTTTTTAATGTTTATTTATTTTTGAAGGAGAGAGAGACCGAGTGTGAGTGGGGGAGGGGCTGAGAGAGAGGGAGACACAGAATCTAAAGCAGGTTCCAGGCTCTGAGCTGTCAGCACAGAGCCTGACACGGGGCTCAAATCCACAAACCGTGAGATCATGACCTGGGCTGAAGTCGGACTTACTGAGCATTTAATACGAATTAGGAACACTGTTCTGAGCGCTTAGATATAGTGAGCAGATGAAAAAACTGCAAACTCATTTGTATAAAAGAGCAAATTTCTATAGATAAAAGTGGAGTGAGAACATGTGCATGATCACTTGAGAACTGAAGTGGCATATACACCCAAATATAATAATTTTTTTAAAAACACTGATTAAAAATACTGAAGCTCAGGGAGCCTGGGTGGCTCAGTCGGTTGAGCGTCCGACTTCAGCTCAGGTCATGATCTCAGGGTTCGTGGGTTCGAGCCCTGCATCTGGCTTATGCTGACAGCTCAGAGCCTGGAGTCTGCTTTGGATTGATTCTGTGTCTCCCTCTCTCTCTCTCTCTGTCCCTTCCTTGTTCGTGCTCTGTCTCTCAAAAATGAATAAACACTAAAAAAAAAAAAAAATACTGAAGCTCAAAATATAATTGGAGAATACTTCTAAATGACAAAAAAAAAAAAAAAAAAAAGAATTGTGGAAAAAAATCTGCTACAGATTGTGCAACAGAACTAATTAATAGAGGGTCATGACACTGCCCTCAGTGCTAGGAAGGCATTCCTGCTCTGGGAAAGAAACAATTGAGATAGCGTCCAGGACAATATCTAAGATAGAAAAAAATACATCCATATTTATAAATGAAAACTGATTCATGTATTTGTGTAACAAAAGGAACTGGCTGACTGGAGGAGGAGGTCTCGGATAGCAAGAAAAAGCATCAGCCTTGACGATGAGATCTGGGATTGCATCCCATCACCTATCACACATGCACTGTGAGACCTTCAGAGAACTATGGACTATCCCCACCTGCTTTTCCATATGCAAAATCAGACAAACACTAGGAATGTAAAAACTAAATGCCTGGATCTCCTCCTATCCATCCACCTCTTTCCAGTGCAGACCACAAAACCAAGTTACCATGCCTGGGCTGCCATAATGGCAGCCTAACTTATTCCCACACTGACAGAGGGATCTCTTCAAAACATAGTTTGAGAAGTGACCTATCCAAACAAAGCCAACTCCTCCTCCTCATGGCTGTCAAGGCCCTGCTTTCCTAAGGTCCCACTTATGACTCTTCTGATACCTCTCTTCTGCTTGTTCAGGGCTCCCCACGCACTGGCCCTGCCAATTCTTTCCTGAAGGCCTCAGGGCCTTTGCATCTACTGTTCATTCTTTCTGGGAACACCTTCCTTTTGCGTAGCCAGCATCTTTCTATCCTCTGGAGATCAGTTTTTTAAAGTTAGAAAAAAAATTTTAATGTTTATTTTTGAGAGAGAGAGAGAGACAGAGCGTGAGCGGGGGGGGGGGGGGGGGGGGGGGGGGGGGGGGGGGCAGGGAGAGAGGGAGACACAGAATCCGAAGCAGGCTCCAGGCTCTGAGCTGTCAGCACAGAGTCCGATGTGGGGCTCAAACTCACGAATGGCGAGATCATGACCTGAGCCGAAGTCGGATGCTTAACTGACTAAGGCACCGAGGCGCCCCTGGAGATCAGTTTTTTAAATGTCAGCACCTCAGAAACATCTTCTATCGAAAATAGGCCTTCTCATTATTTTCTATATAGTCTGCTGCTTATTCTTGTCAAATCACTTATAATTTGTACTTTTTTCTCTATGTATCGCCTGTCTTAAAGCAATATGAGGATTTTAAAGAACTGTGTGGCCTTTGGACTTAGGGCTGCTGCTGGCACCGAACATGTCATTAACAGCTCTCAACGATGTCACCTTTTTCTGTTTCCAAAGCAAAGAGATTAACACACAACTTAGCCATCTTATTTTAAACACACTAGTTTTAGGACTCCTAGTGTTTACCTATTTGTAATAAATGCCTATTTTCTGAGAAGTGATGTCTTCTCCACTAAAACTCTTTCATTATATAGTTGGCAGCATGGTAAGGGAAAAAAAAAAAACAACGAATGCAAACAGATTCATCTAAAAAAACTAATTGTGTCCTTTATTATCTGTGGCCTTGTGAAAAAAAAAAAATCACATCTTTGTCAGTCAAGTACTTCATATTCCTCACCGTGGCTCAAGAGAACCCTTAAGCTCTTCACCTGAATGGTGGGGGGAGGGGGGTGGGGGGGGGAGAGTGGCTGTCTGAGCAGTTAAGTCTCACGTGAAATAATGTACGTGGAAATGTTTTGTTACAGCATCTCTGAGGCCAACAAACTTTCATGTCCAGCCAGAGCATACAGTACTACACATTTTAGCCTTATTTTAAATGCACGATATTCTCTGTGGTGCCTATACTGAGATTTTCTAGGCTCCTTCCCTCTTTCCCTACTTTCTTTTCCCCCCAGACAGGTAAAATCAAGAGTCAAGCATACAAAGGTCCTAAAAACTGGGCTCTCGTAAATATATGAGGACAAAAATCTTAAACCACCACGGTGCTTTCATAGAGGTAATCACAGTTCAGAGAAACTAAAATTAACAGTATCTTGGAACCAGTTCAAAATGCCAACTTACCAACAGTGCTCAGTCTAGGCCGAGCAGGTCAGACAGCTACCTGACAGCAATTAGGAGGGAGGGCGACACCACTCTAGCACAAATCACAACTCCTACCTGGCCCCTTGTCCAGCCATGGTACCCATGGGCTTCCGGGTCTAGCCTTCTAAACCTTCTAGCCTTCTTCTCGGCCTCAATGGACCAGTAGAAAAAAATTACGAAGTCTCAAGTCATAAACTGAATTGATAAATCGGTAACATAGTTCCCAAATGTCCTTGACCAGGGAAATAACACCATGCCTGTGCTCCGCTAGCTTATAGGGCCACAAGTTCAGGTACTGAGGCTTTTCTGGCATCTGTGAAGCAGTTTGGCTAGCTTCCAATTTCCCCTGCCTTTGCCAGAAAACTGCTGAACTTCCAAAAAGTGCTCCTTGAGTCGTCCGACATTCCCAGACTCCCATCTTATGGCTGGAGGAGTCCTTACTAATTTTAGAGGCAAGGATGCCTTCTGTGAGCAATTAGCTCTGCAGAGTCTCCACCCCCATCCTGCTCTGACACCCAACATCACTGACACTGAGAAAACAAATACAGCTATCAAGAAAGTCAGTAAAAAAAAAAAAAAAAAAAGGCAGTCAAACCAAGCCAGAAGCACTACTCTGCAACTGCAATAAATAGGCTGGAGACCCTTGCAAAGGAAATAAATGTCTATCTTGCCCCTAAAGAGTTGAGAGAGACAGTAGACGAACAGTTAAGAGAGACTCAGAGAGTGAGAAAGAGAGACAGAGAGAGAGAGAGAGAGATACACACACTAAGAAGCAGAAAAGGAGATCAACAGAGAGTGATATCAGACAGATGGGGCCGGAGTAGGGGACGGTGAGGACATGGGGATCACAGGGACAGAGACAGACACAGAGATATCTCAGGGAAGAGCAGCTCTGAAGGTGAATTTCTTCCTCTCTGGTTTTCAAGAATACGAGGTTCTGCTCAGCTTAAGAATGCATTTTAAAGCAAGCAAAATGACATTTCCAAAGTAAGTGGTTCAATGATGATTCTTAAGCCCCTCCCAGTATCTGTCTCTTAAGAACCTTAAAATCAGCAGCCTCACCCCTCCACCCCCTACTTTCCCCACAACCTTCTCAGCCTTTCTCCCAGTACAGGGAGGCTAGGGACTCAGCTACTGGGTTCACAGAGATGAAGGGGCCTGAGAGCTCTGGAACGTCTGCAGTGTGGCCCCTTACCTTCAGCAGCACCACGTCCACAGTCCTGTCCACCTTGGAGATGTCACACAGGCTGTAGCGCCTCTTGTGCCGTTCATACATTTTTGTCCAAATGCAGAGGAGAGGAAACAAAATGTAGGAGACGTACCCACTGCTAACCTGGGGGACCAGTGCACTCCCCCAAGTCCAGAGTTCCAGAGTTCTCACGCTGAGCTGGAGATCTGTGCCTTCCAGACTCCTCTCTCTACAAAACCCTCAAAGGGTCAAAAAATGATTAAAAAGAAACCAAGCAGAATCCAATTCCTTGAACTGACGGAGAACTTTCTGGCAACTTCAGAGAGCTGGGATGATAAATTTATAATTCATAATATAAACAACAGCCTCCTGATGCCGTGCTTTAGGCAGATCTTGAGTGAAAGACAAGGACACACCGCTCCCATCACTGGCGATCACTCCAGCAGGAAAATTAAGGATGAACCGGCTATGCATAATGGCTGACACACGTGGGGGAAAAACCCAAAGCAGGCAATAAAAATCCAGTATGTACTTTATCAGGAAAAGAGAAAGAGAGGAAAAGGTAAGACAACTCTACTTCAAAGGGATGCCATGAAAACATTCTCATTCTCTCGTTAACTTCTGTTAAGGTAAAAAAAAAAAAAAAAAAAAAAAGACAAGGAAAATCAGTTTTTCCTTTATAGGGGAAAAAACAAAAACAAAAGTAGACGCTTGGAGATTCTGTTCAGAGTCGAGTCTTTAGTCAGCCTGTTGCTCACCGGGCAGTAGGGCTTGGTTCTGATTTCAGTTGAGAATATCCACTGACAGCAGAGGAGAAGGAGAAGAGAAAGACCACTCCTCCTCTACTCCCTCCTCCCTTCTTGGGCGCTGGCCCTCCCCTACCCCAGCCCCCCTCTTTCCCTCACCCTTGGAACGTCACTACTTGCCCTTTCGGCTCCGCAACCAGCAGCCTTGGAGGTTTGAAAACCTAATTGCAGTGGTGGGAACATGATTCATCCACAGACGAAGAAGAGAAAAACAAGGCTTCCTTTTCCAACCCACTTCCTGCTGCTCCTGCTCCCCCCCCCTCCTCGCCCCCCTCCTCCCCACACCGTCCCCTATGAAAACGGCTCTGTCAGGCATCGCACGGTGCACCTCGAACGCTCTGATGTCCGAGCCGGAACACGATGAAGGGGGGAGGCGGCCGTCCCAAACATCACGAGCGAGTACAACACACTCCTCTATTCCACGAACGACAGCAAATTCAAACTGCCCAAGGCGCGCACCGCAGCTCCCTGCCAGATGCAAACCAGTGATTTCATGTGAGAAAAATGTCAGCCGAGGATCTCTGGCTGTGCTTCTGGGATCCAAAGTGGCTACAAAAGTGGCTGACGGGGTTTAAAAAGCAAGAGTTCAGTCTTTTGCTTTTTTGCAGGGGGGATGCGGGTGGGGAGAACGTGAGTGATGGAAGGGGCCTTAAAGAGAATTAAGGAGAGAAGGAAGGAGCAGAGTGAACAGGTACCCGTGCCAATACTTTCTCTGCAGGAGGCTGTCACTTCATCTGCCTATTTTCTTACTGAGCCCCACCTCTCCCCCCACCCCCCCGCAACAACCGGGGTTGGGGGGACAGGCCTACACCAGAACTCGTTCGTCCTGACTTCGGACACACTCTCATTTGGTTCGTGAATGATCTGGGAGGGAAAAAAGAAGGACGTGAAGGAAGCAAAAAGGGGGAAAAGAGTGGGGAAAGGCAAGAATAAGAAAATCTCCTTGTAAGAGTGTTAGGCTGCCACCCTTTTCCTCCAAGGGCCAGGGAAGTCGTGGCCAGACCTGGAGAGTGTGAGTGAGGGGGTGCAGATACCACAAGAGAAAGGAAGAAAAGAGATTTAGTGCTTAAGTTTCTGTCAGTATTGCAACTGGAGTTGGTGACAAGGTTTTTCAGGAGTTACAAAGGGGGTGTAGAAGGTCTGATGAGTCACCACTTCCTCCGGCCAGGCGGTCTCGTTGCTAACCAGCCCAAAGGAGGGAAACGCAGCAAACTTCACGAGAAAGCCAGTGTTTTCCTCGCCTAGGACTGCACTGCAGTCCAGCTGTGACCGACCAGAGCCCAGGTCCCCACCCCTCGTGGGGTCACCCAAGGCACGCTGGTGGACGGCCGCCTCTTCCCCTCAGGCCCCCAGTGAGCCCGGATTCTGCGATGCTACCAACAAGGACAGTCAAACAGATGTTGCTTTTCATTAGAGTAGGATGGAGAACAGTAGAAACAGGATCAGCAGAGACAGCTTAAAAAGTTCCAACTAAAGTTCCTGCTCAGACTCACCCAAAGGGCTTTCTTTACAAATACTCGGAGACTCTGGTGCAGAGCACATATCGGAAGACCCTTCGGGCTGGCACGTGTGGGAAAGCTGCTAGTGCATCACCTTTTCTGTGGGAACTTTCATCAAGCTGTAACTCTGAACTCCCCCCCTCCTCCCCATCTGAACACAGGGCCGGCTCCCCTCTGTCCTCAACATGGTTTATTCCTCCTGCCACTCCCTTCTGTTTTAATTAGAATCGAATGTTTCCTGCTTCCAAGGTTCCCAGGCATCTCTCAAGGGATCCGAGAGGCTTTAATCACCATACAGCCTTCTGAGTCCCAACATCGTCTAACTACTGACTGAAACGGAGATAATCTCTATCGCCTTAACAGACATTTTGTGCCTTGCAGAGAAGCAAACAAACAGCAAGGTCTCTGCCCTCAACAAGTGTATATAATTAGAGAGAAACCGGTTTCAAAGTAACGTAGCTGTCTGAAATGTTGTGGGACCTATAGATTAAACTATTTTATTTCCGATGATCTGCTGACTTTGTGCCACAGGCTGCAAACCTAGGCTTCTCCCTACTCTGTCTGCACACAAAAGCCCCCCCCCCCCCCAAAGGTTTGGAATCTTCCTTATAGTACTCTGTTCTTTCTTGCAGAACAAATGCTCTGGGTGGGGGAAAAAAGGTCTCCTTTGCTTCCCCCTCTGGATCTGTTCAGCACTTTCCACAGAACACAGTCTGCGGTCCTCGGCTTTGGCTGCTGCTGTGACAATTCCAAGTTTCTATCAAAAACATCTGGAACCACGGAGCAGTTATTCTGTTAGGATTTTGAAACACAGCAACCAAACCAATCATTTTATATTCAAACCAGAGCTGAGAGCTATGAATTTTTTTTAATGTTCTTTATTTTTGAGAGAGAGCGAGCACATAAGAGCGCATGCGAGCATGAGCAGGGGAGGGGCAGAAAGGGAGACAGAATCGGAAGCAGGCTCCAGGTTCTAAGCTGTCTGCACAGAGCCTGATGAGGGGCTCGAGCTCAAGAACCGTGAGATCATGACCCAAGCCAAAGTCGGACACTTAACCAACCGACTGAGCCACCCAGGCGCCCCAGCTACGAATTTTTGTTTTGAGAAAATTTCCCCTTTCCTTTAATTTTGGAAACTTGTAGTAAAATATGTTTATTACTTATAGCCCCTTATGGTAGTAGTTATTCACAAGATTAATTGTATCTCCCTTGTCTCTGCATCCTCTGTCCCACTCTCTATCCCAAAAGGAGTCCCAAATTCTTCAACAGAAGCAACCACTCTTTTACTCATACCACAGGCCCAACATATGTTCTTCAAGATTCCAGAAGAGGAAGTAGAAAAATATTTCCTGCATTTAAATTTAACTACAGCATTTCCGTTCGTGAATTAAATTTTCTCTTGATTTATTTAATTATAAGATCTAACAACTGACCCAAATTGTTTAAGCCATTCTCCTGGGGCAGCTCTCTTTGGCTCCCTTTGTTTACTTAGGGCAGAATCCAGTCTCGAGTCCCACAGTCAAGTTTCTGAATTAGGACACCACCTGGTGGGTATGCCGAAGTCCCAAAGAGAACACCGAAAGCCAGGGAGCACTGCAGGGAGGGGGCTGGGGAGAGTCCACTACTAAGTATTTTTCCTGTAACCCCAAAGGGAACAGCAGCAGCACGCGACTGGACGCTGGCTAAGTAACCCCCCAGTGATGGATTCCGTCCCTGCAGGGAACACAAGGAACCAGGGTGGAAGCCAAGGGCTCCTTCTATCCTAGGTGTGCCATGGTCTCACTGAGCGACTGGCGCAATTAGCCGGACTCTCTGGGCCTAGGTTTCCAGAACCGAAAAACAACAGGGGTTGGACACTATCTGGAGTTCCTTCTTGGTCGGATATGGTCAGTCTGAGACTAAGAAATCTTTATCACCTGCCACACAGCTCATAGGATGTGGGTAGATTCAGAGGAGAAAAGGGAATTGAGAAATTCTCTCAAAATCCGTTGTAGAAAACATGTAGTGTGTTTTTGCATCATTGTATTTTCCTCCTCCACTTTCACATGAAATCAGAAGGAAAGGTCTACCACAGTTAATTCTCATTTATCTGTGATTTCATCAACTTAAAAATAGTGAGTCATCCAGAGTTACACGTCTGATGGTGGCAAAAGTGACTAGAATACAGCTAAAATACTTCACCTCCACTGGGACAATTTGAGTCTGCTTAGAATAAGAGACTGTTTCATGTATGATGGTTGCTTGACTGAGAGGAGAAAGGAGGAAATTAATTACAGTGGCTGCTAAGTCACTGTTTCCATGTGGGACTTCCTTTTTAATTTTAACTTAGGTGTCTGAGCACTACAGGTCCAGGGAGGCCTACCGTCCCTCCCCCCAACCCCTCCACCCAGGCATTTCTCTGACTTTAGAGGTTCCAAGAAGGTGAAAAAAGCACAGGGGAAGGCCTTGGCCTGGCAATCAACCAGCGATTCTCGATTCTTGTTAACATAGCAACATAGCGTGGGTGGTGGCAAAGCAGCGCCTTCTTCGCTTTAACCCCTTCTTGCCTTTGCAAGAAGAAACCTGAAGACCATTTAGCCCGCAGCAGCAAATTATCTGACCATAGTAACAATGGCAAAAAGAAATTAAGACGGAGGACTATAAAACAACAATAAAGCTTTAAAAATGTCTTTTTCTTTAAAAATTTTTTTAAATTATTTTTTGTAGAGACAGCGTGAGCAGGGGAAAGGTAGAGGGACACAGAGAGAGAATCTTAAGCAGGCTCCACACTCAGTGCAGAGCCTGACACGGGGCTCGATCTCCCCACCTCAAGATCATGACCTGAGCCGACATCAAGAGTCAACGCTCAACTGACTGAGCCACCCAGGTGCCCCTAAAAATGTCCCTTTACAAGCTTTTGCTCCTCCCGGGAAACAGGTCTCAAGGAACATGTCCACAAATGTTAAATTTTACTAAAATTGCCAACAGCTTGGTGAAATAAAAGGAGAGGGAGGGCAGAGAAAGGAGGGGGCAGATTCCCAATGTCAGGTGCAAAAGTGGTGATAGGATAGTTTCTTCTGTGGCATGATTTATTAACGACGTGTCCTGAGTACTTCCTGTCTGCCAGGTGCTTCCAAGTGTACGACCTCATTTATTCCTCATCAAAAGCTCTAAGGTCACTGTCTGCCTTGTGGCAGAGAAGACCTGCACTCAGTGTTTCAGTCAGTTGTGTAAGGTCACACAGCTGATAAAATGAGTTTCCACTGAGCTCCTTTCTGTGAATCTTCTTTCTGTCCGTTATGCATCTTATTTTGCTTTGAGTAATCCCCCAAAGTTAAAGAAATGAAACTATCGTTGAGAAAATGGAAGTTAAAAAATTGAGGAAAGAAAACTGAGAATTCACCACTTGTACCAGTAGCTCAGGCTTGACTCTACACAAACGCCAAAGGTTAGAAAACAGTTTTCCTCTTTCAATAAACATGACAAACGGATCCTCATTTTAGAAAGTTCAGGTGGAGAGTGTATCATTACGCTGAACAGAGTCAACTTCTTGGTCAACATTTTCATCCTGAACGTTTCCTTTTTTTAGCCGCTCCTCGCTAACAGATTACAAAAGTCAGGACGAACACACCCAACACAGAGAATGAAAGATTTCTGGATTCGGACAACTAACCGCCAGCCAGGCCCTCTTCAGGTCGAATGGGTCTACGGCTCCTAGCTCTTCTCTTCGGAACAAACATTAGCTATTTCTTGTAGCAGCGTTTCAAGTATGTGAAGACAAGCATCAGGACTCACCGCCCTCCTCACAGCTTTTCTCCTGGACCACGATTCCCACGGCTGCTCCTCCCGTCACAGGGAACCCGACGGGGGACTCTCAGTGCTTCTGGTGACGGTGAGCCCGGGACGATCAAAATCAAGCTTAACTCGAGTACCACCCCAAGTAGGAAGATCCAAGCCTCTGATGAAATGGGCTCACTTCCCGTATTTTTTTGTTTGTTTGTTTGACTCAAATCAGATCTTCTTCATACTGTAACCTGGTGGTTTTATTTAAAGACCCACCTCACATCTTGCCCTTCTATATTCTCACTGAGGTTACTGTTTTAGCCTAAAAACAGCATCTTGAATCTAGATCCTGTCACTGAAGTAGCGGCTGTCCATCCAAACTCTGTGTCATCTGTGAGCCTGAACAGCAAGGCTAACAACGGAGACCCAGAGATATCTCACTAAAAGCACCCCCTGGAAGGCCGTCGATGCAAAGGGTGCTCCTGATACCAAGTGCTGTTCCATCAGCTACAAAAAGCCAATTGAACCTTGAGTCCCATTTCTTCGTGTCTTTACTATATGGAACAGTCTGTAGAATTTCTTGCCGAAAGGAACACACCAGATCTACGGGATCCTCCTGTTCTACCCGTCTGAGACCCTCTTCAAAGGAGAAATGAGACACCACCCACGCAGTGCACTGTTTGATGATCATTTCTCTGTGTGGTCATGTACTAGATTTGAAACCAGATGCCAAAGATGGTCGTATCTGATCAACCATAAATCATATTCACTGTTCTTTTTTTTTTTTTCTTTTTTTAAAGTAGGTTCCACACTGGGTGTGGATCTCAACACAGGGCTTGACCTCACAACCCAGAGATCAAGACCTGAGCTGAGATTAAGAGTTAGATGCTTAACTGACTGAGCCACTCAGGCACCCCATATCCTTTATTATTTCTAAATCTCCTAGCAACATTTATTTTTAGCATGACCAGTATGAGTACATCACATAAGACTGGGCAGCACTGACAAAATTAAACAAAAACTACTCTGATTTTTTCCTCATAATGGTTCAATATAAGAACTTTTCACATTTAGACATCTTACCAACTTCACAATCCTATAACTGCAAACTCTTAAGAGGTTGAGTAAAATGACTATAAAGAACAGGACCTCTTTCTCCCCAAAGCATTAATAAAAAAAGGGATATGCTCCCTCCACATTTTTTTATTCTTCAACACACCAACTATACTACGGACACTAAAATGTATTCTGTACACAAAAGTGTATTTTTGTTATTTTTCCTACCCAAATAGTTTGCACATACATTTACAAGTGCAAAAAGCCTGAGGTTCAGGCTAAACTTCTGGTCGTAACTTCTATTTCAGATGGTAACCTAGGCCTTGAAAAATATTTTTGTAGTTATCGCTTAAATAACTCTCAAGCATCTTAACTGAGGTATGACTGACATGCGATAAGTTGCACCTATTTCAAGTATAATAGGTATTTTGTAAACATTTAATTTTTAAATAGAATTTTCAAATCTTCCCAAAGAATGTGGCTTTAAGATATATTGGAATTTTTAAAACACGGAATGCTGAGAAAGCTAAAAGTGGCGAATTTCATGCAGAATGCTAAAAATGGCAAATTTAGGGGTGCCTGGGTGGCTCAGCTGGTTAAGTGTCTGACTTCGGCTCAGGTCATGATCTCACAGTTCGTGAGTTCGAGCTGTGCTGACAGCTCAGAGCCCGGAACCTGTTTCGGATTCTGTGTCTCCTTCTCTCTTTGCCCCTCCCTCGCCTGCACTCTGACTCTGTCTCTGTCTCTCAAAAATGAAAAAAAGAAATATTAAAAAATTTTTAAGAATAAAATAAAAATGGCAAATTTAGTATCAGTAACTATTTTTTAAATGTTTTATTTATTTTTAAGACACAGAGAGACAGAGCACGAGCGGGGGAGGGGCAGAGAGAGAGGGAGACACAGAATCCGAAGCAGGCTCCAGGCTCGAGCTGTCAGCACAGAGCCCGATGCGGGGCTTGAACTCACGAACTGTGAGATCATGACCTGGGCCGAAGTCGGACGCTCAACCGACTGAGCCACCCGGGCCCCCTCCAAGTATGAGTAACAATTTAAACAACCAAGAAATTTCACACGGGAAACTCATCATACTCGTACGAGTGTATACTCCAACTTCACGCGTCACTGACCTAAACCTTTAACAAGCTGATTTTCAGGAAATGAAGTTAGACGAGTATTTACTGAACACCTATGCTTGGCACTGAGGATACAGCAGCAAACGAGACATTAAGGAGCTATGATAAGATGCAAGGCGTGTTCACACAGAGGAATCACAGGACACAAGGACATTTGCCTTTAGACGGAACAGGCTCTGAGGGCCAGGAGAGGCTTGCTGTGGAGATGCTGACTACTCGGGGGCCCTACGGAGGAGTAGGAGCTCACCAGGTGAGAGGCAGGGAGCCCCAGGACCCGGCTACAGAGGCATTCTGTGCACATGCCGGCAGAGGACTGAGTGCTAGCGCCCAGAGGCGAGAAAGAGCGAGTGGCAAAGGAGGAGTCCCGGAGTCCCGCGGAGCAGAAAAAGGCAGCTCCAGATGAACACGCTACTTAGGCGGACAAGTCTGCATCACTGCAACAAGAAAAAGCCATGGAAGGGTTGTTAGCTAGAGAAAGGCATGAAGAGTTCTGCTTTCAAAAATACCATTTTTCTAGAGCACGTTCCTAAACGGGAGGGAGAAGACGAGAGGCAGGGAGACCGGTCACAGAGCTGTAACACACGTTGGATGAGAGGGGAGGGGAGTGTGAATTCAGGTGATGAAAGTGGAGATTGAGAAAAGGAAATGAGAGTCTGACAATACTAATCGTTAACAGGCAGTGGGGGTGGAGGATGAGGCGGAGAGCAGTGCTGTCAGACCAGGACTCTGCCCTGGGCAACCAGACAAACAGTGGGGTGGAGCCCAAGGAGGCAGCAGGGAGAGATCAGATGAGGAGGCAGGTTTTTTGTTTCTGTTTCTTGTTTGGTTTTGTTTATTTTGAGAGAGGGAGAGAGAGATCGAGAGCATGTGAGCAGGGGAGGGGCAGAGAGAGAGGAAGAGAGAGAATCCCAAGCACAATCTGTGCTGCCAGCTGAGAGCCCAACATGGGGCTAGAACTCACAAACCGTGAAATCATGACCCAAGCTGAAATCAAGAGTTGGATGCTTAACCGACTGAGCCATGCAGGCGCCCCTGATGACGAGTCCGTTTTAGGTACAGAGAATCCGAGGATCTCAGAGACCTCGGAGCAAAGCCCCGGTAAGCAGGCAAGCGTGTGCGTCTGGAGCTCAGGAGAATGGCTGGGATTGGGCGTTCAGATTTGGGAACCAACACACAGACGGGACACCAGGGACACTGAATGAGGGAAAGATTTCAAAGAACAGCAAACAGCACCAGTGCTGTAAAAAGCTCACGCGAAGTAAGAGATTTGGATTTTGCTACATAAACGTTCCACAGACCTGGGAGAGGCAGGTCTGGGGTAGCAGAGCAAGGACGGCTGATGCAAGTATTCCAGAGTGTCACAAGGGAACATTTAGGTTCTGTCTGCACACTCCACTTTTCTCAGCCGTCTCTTAAGAAGTCCTTCCTATGAGAGAAGGTATCTTAGTGAATCCTTCCACCATGTTGCTATAGGAGTACCAACCTGGTAATAAATACTTCAGGCTGCAAAAGACTTTCTGAGAAGTAACTGAAGCCTTAGCAGAGAAAATGGACCATTAACACAAAGTGAGTTCTTTGCAATATGTATGCCTGTTCTTTTGTGCACTTTGAATTTTTTCCTAGAGGTTCTATCAGAGACCAGGAGAGAACATTGGAATGTACACACTGCTATCCTGGTTAGGAATATGGACAAGCGCTTGGTAACAACTGGAGGAGGGAAGCGGGGTGGACAATGTTTTGGCAAGGAAATGGGAAAAGAAGGGCATGGCCAACAAGTAAGAAACTCCCTTTCCATACGAACATCTATGGAAATCAGAACAACCCTTATTCTATAAAACAAAGGCAATGAGATCAAGGGAAACAACACTGACATTTAGTGACCAGAATTTCCTAACGGGATTTTGTCATCACTAGCCAGTCATGGTCAGTTAGTAGCGAACCAGTGAAGATGAACAAAATTTTTTTTACCATTCAACTAACACTGAAATACCTGCTGTAGTTAGGTGGCTCTGCAAGGTGTTAGGAGCTATAAAGACGGATGAGATGTTTCCTGGGCCTCAAGGAAGGGGCAATGGCAGGAAATACAAGTATAAGACAGCCTGGGTAGTACAAATGAAATGCGGAAATTCCAGCAAAGGAACAAGGATCTCTGGCTGCACTGATTGGGTAGAAAAATCCCACGAAGGTGGGCGTTGCCTGCAAAGAGTGTGAGAGAGGGTACAGATGTCGACGAGTGGCAGGTATGACGGAAGACTAGCCAAACTGTCTAGTTACGTGCGTCAAATCCTACAAGGGAGCGCTATTAACATTAGCCTGGGAAAGCATTAACAGCCTAGATTATAAAAGCATATGATGTCATGTCAAAAAGTTTAGACTCTATTGAGAGGCACCTGGGAGCCAGTGAGGACTCTGCAGCAGAGAAGCAGTACGACTTGTGCTGTAATTCAGGAAGACGGTACAAAAGTCTTTAGCCACATCAAGCCTCGTCTCCTCATATGGATGTCTCCATGGTCTTAGCCAGTCTTATTCACTACTATTCCCCTAGGTAGACATACCGTTGAACTCCCAATGTTCTATAATCAGGACATGGTTCTTTTTTTTTTTTTAATGTTAATTTATTTTTGAAAGAGACACACAGCATGAATGGGGTAGGGTTACAGAGAGAGGGACTCACAGAATACAAAGCAGGCTCCAGGCTCTGAGCTGTCGGTACAGAGCCCGATGCGGGGCTCGAACTCATGAACTGTGAAATCACGACCTAAACCGATGTCAGATGCTTAACCAATTGAGCCACCCAGACACCCCAGTACATGGTTCTTGCTACCTCAACGCCCCTGGCCCTTGGGAACAGTTGTGGGCTATGAAACTCCCTACCTTGTCTCTTCACCTTAGCCAAAATCCACCCCTCAAATCCTGCTTTCCTAATGAGGGAATCTCTGCCCACTCTAACCATCTTAAAACTCTGTCCTTTGTACTTTGATGGTCCTTAACTCTGTTACATTCACTCTACAGTGTTCCGCCCTGTCTTGCTCTTGATGCTGTACCTTGACTCTAAGTGGATGCTGAGTTCCCTAAAGGCAACAGGCCCTTCAGTTTCTCTTGCAGAATGCCAAAAATGGCACCAGACACTCAGAAGCTAGATGACTAACTGATCACATACTCACTTATTACCACAGTCATAATCCTCAGACTTTTCCAATGGCTGGCCAGATTTAATTCTTAAATGGGAGAACAAAATTTTTTTTTTTTTTTTTTTTTTTTTAAATCAGAGCTAACATACAGAAAAGGGGAGCAGTCTAAAAGACTCTCTGAACTGAAAGGTTAAAAGTCCTGGTTAGACTTGAAAACTCATGTTCAAAATAACCATACCCTCAGGAAAATTCTGAATCCCACATAAAATGCAAATGTATTACTTTGGGAAGTTACTCAACTTACTCTTATTTTTCACTTCATGGCAAAAAGAACAGCCCTAACATAGTCAGTCAGACAAGCCAAAAAGTGATTCAGCTTCCCATGAAAGACTTCCCTCATCCCACCACACACCACCGGACAGTCATGCCTTCCAAAAAAATGGAGAGGTAGAACTTGCTCTTTTCATCAACTGTCCAAAAGACAAAACAAAGGGAAAAGAGAAAAAAAAATCCTTCAAGGAAAAAAACCCCCCAAAACCTTACTCTTTAACACTACTGCCAGGTCAATTTTGGCATCTGCTTATTCCCAAAAGAACAAATCTGGTTTTGCTCATTTACAGTCTACTCTTTGGAGCTTGCACTTGATAATTTTATTTAGCTAGAACAGATACCTTGGTGTTCTGAAAATTTCTAAGGAAGTACAGCATAATTGTCTACCTCAGATGAAATTGTAAGAATTTGTTTCAGAAGAGCTGTTAGCGCAGAAACACATTTTGGGGTGGAGGTCGGGGGCAGCCCTTGACTTCAGTCCATGCAGGCCGAGATGTCCCCCACAGTACACATGACAGGAAGGGAAGGGATGGCCCACTGGGTAGTGCAGTGACTCTCCAGGACATCGGTCAAGAAGATGAAACTGCAGCCAGACTGCCTTGGGCAAGCTATAGAACCTTTCTGTTCCTTAGTTCCTCACCTGTAAAATGGGGTAAAATCCAATCATAGCAAACACTGAAAGAAAAATGCCGTTATGAGGAATAAATGAATTGGTACATGTATTTTGTATATGCCCGCAGCGTGAGTACTGTTAACTGCTGTACTATTTTATTATCACCAGTACATTTTTGCCTTATTTATAAAAAATAAAAAATAAAAAAAAATAGGCATCTAAGTCAGCCTACAAGGTCGGGGGGGGGGGGGGCGCGGGGTGGAAGGCAAAACCAAGTCACAGATATATTCTGACTCAAATTAGAAATTACAGACCAAAACACCTTTCCTGTGAATCAGATCACCATGTTCCCCCTGAAGATATTTGTATCCTGAGACAGGAAAACAGAGAGAGGGGAAAAGTCTTGTTTTCTGTGGTAAGTGGAAAAGGCAGGTAGCTTCTCCAGAAGCTAAGGCCAAAGAAGCTATTGAACTTCTGAACATCACGCTGTTTTATGGAGAAGCAGCTCTTGAAAAAGGTCGAGATAGGGCTGGGAACTTACACCAAACAGTTAGCCTTGGGGGAAAAAAAGAAAGAAAAAAAAAAAAAAAAAAAAAAAAAAAGAAAAACGTTCTTCCTCTGAGGCAAAGGGAAAGGAGTAAGAAAAGACAGATATTTATAGATTTTTCCTGGCCAATCCCCAAGTGCCTAATTTGGGCTGAACTTACAGTGTCCCTGAACAATCCCCACCCAGCAGGCCGAAATACCAGTGTGACCCGCTGGGATAAAGAGTGTTTGGCTCTAAGAGGTGACTCTGGGAGAAAAGACCAGAGGAGCTGGTCTCTTCTCGTAGACTCCTCTACTGAGGTCACACAAGTCAACCTACCGTTTTGTGTTCAGACTAAACTTTCCACTGGGCTCCCTCCGTGTCCTTGATCCTGCCCTCATCGTCCTCCCCATTTATACAAAACAAGTCTTTAACTTCTTCCAATGTGATCGCAATGGTGATGCCTCCACTAAGCACCTCAGTCAAAGAGCGGACTCTATTAGGACTGCGCCCCACCACACGGAAAGCATCCATTGATTATCACAGCAATCCACGTCCCTGTTGTCCAAGACCCTTGGAGCAAGACACCTCCTGTTTCTTGGATTTCCTACAGATTCCTGGCCTTAGCAATCGACAAATGGTTCCTGTGTGAATAAATATCCACCTCTCTGTCTGAAGATCTTTCAGGCAAGGCAACCCATTTCCCAGAGGATCAAACCGGTACAGGCAATCTGGATTCAGAAGCTCCTTTTAGTCATAAATTTAAATCCCCTCTGGATTTCTGATGTGGAGATGTGCATGAGAGAAAGGCATCTATTCTGCTCACTACAAACAAATGGTGTGAGTAGTTAGACCTTATCAAGAAACAGGACATGCCAGAAACTAACCAGCTAGTGGAGGAACTTCCCTGTCTACTCTCAATGGCTTTTTGAAATCTAAATTGCAGCTAAGGTAAGTCCCGTAAGGGCATTCTGAAGATCTGACTAAACACACACTGACTTTTATTTGTTCATAATTATCAACAGACTGATAACCTAGTGCCTTTCTAAATATGTAGATGTCTCTTTCTGGAATTAATATGAATGCTTTCAACATAAACCTTGAAAAGAGAAAAACGTTCTCCATGAAACTTAAAAAATATGTATTCTGGGGTGCCTGGGCGGTTCAGTCAGTTGAGTGTCTGAGTTCGGCTCAGGTCATGATCTCAACAGTTCCTGAGTCTGAGCCCCCGCGTTGGGCTCTGCGCTAACAGCTCAGAGCCTGAAGTCTGCTTCAGATTCTGTCTCTCTCTCGCTCTCTCTGCCCCTCCTCCACGTACACTCTCCCTCCCCCTCTCTCAAAAATAAACATTAAAAAAAATTATTTATATATAATTATATATAATATATATATATACATATACACACACACACACACACACACTGCACAAAATGGTGAATTATTAAAGACTAAGGTTCATGGCAGCATTTAGTACTCTCTTCAACGATGTGCATGTGTATGTGCTCAATGTGTGTGTCTGGCTCAGAAGACTGCACGGCACTAACTAGCCGGTGGCTATGCCAAGGACAATACACCTGACAAATCAAGCTACCCGTGGGGATGGTTTAAGCATGATCAGGGCTGCTCTGTGGGCTCCCAGCACTGTGCAGGACACACAGGAGGCCTTTGCTCTGTCCCTCCAACTCGCCATGTGTAACTATCACAATGCGTCTCTTCTGCCTGCCCTGTGGGGATGCTGTAAGGACAAGCACTGGTGGTCTTCCAAAGAGCACAGCATTACTTAACATGGTTTACTGTTCTTATCTTTCTTTCATACAAGTGGAGTTTTTCAAGGTCTGAATTGTAATGGCTCTCCTCTAGTTCTCATACTGAAGAACCTGAAGAAGTTTCGATCTGTTGTGTTTTACTACAAAGGCAATTATCCAAATTCTACATAGATAGAAAGATGGACCACTTTTCTTGGTTCAACCCTAGATACTCATATTAATGAGTTATCAATGAGGAGCTTCCTTTTCTCCACCTGCTTTTTATTTGATTTATTATTTTTTAACGTTTATTTATTTTTCAGACAGAGAGAGACAGAGCATGAACAGGGGAGGGTCAGAGAGAGAAGGGAGACACAGAATCTGAAATGGGCTCCAGGCTCTGAGCTGTCAGCACAGAGCCCGATGCAGGGCTCGAACTCACGGACTGTGAGATCATGACCTGAGCCAAAGTTAGACACTTAGCTTAACGGACTGAGCCATCCAGGCGCCCCTTTTTAATTTGAAAGAGAGGAGTGTGTGAGCAGGGGACAGGGGCAGAGGGGAGAGGGGGGAGGGAGGGAGGGAGGGAGGCAGGGAGAGAGAGAGAGAGAGAGAGAGAGAGAGAGAGAGAGAGAGAGAGAGAGAGAGAGAAAGAGGAGGATCCTAAGCAGGCTCCACGCCCAGCACGGAGCCTGACACAGGGCTCGATCACACCACTCTTGAGATCATGACCAGAAATGAAATCAAGAGTCAGATGCTCAACCGACGGAGCCCACCGGCACTCCCTCCACCTGATTTTTAGTTGCAACTCCTGCCATCCTGATTAAGTGTGTCTCAACCTCGACCAACAAAACTTAAAAGCTTCCAATACATTTGCTATGGAAATAGGAAACAGCATTTTAAAAGAAAGGGGATTACTTAAGACTGCTGGTGCCCCGAAGGAGAGACGGCCTGAGTAAATCTACTCTTCTGTGAAGTTCACTGAAGTATTACACACCATCACCAATAAGCAGAAATCAGTCTCGCTGAAAGTTCTTCCTGTGTTTCTTTTCCTTCAAGACGTTTGCCACGCACACAACACTGTGTCGTGCCTGTCGTGTGTGGGATGACGTGGCAGGTCACCAAGCAGGGGCAGGGGTAAGGGGCAGCGGAGTGCGCCCTGTGGCGGCGTGCGGGGCTCACGGTCCGTCTCACAGTTGCAGCGTCCCGTGTTCAGTGCGCTACCCAACCCCACAGCACGTCTGAGAAGGGTCTCCCAGAAAGAAAGAGCGCCTGGGTGGATGCCAAAGGTGCACTGCCGGCAGAGGATACCAGTGAGCAAGCTCAGCAGCAGACTGACACGGAAAAGAGGAGCCTGGTGAGGCTGGCCGCTGGATTCTACGTCGGAACAGCAGAGCTGACGGGACCCTACACGCGACCTGAGGAACCAGACCCGGAGGGCCATGTATGCTCCATGGCCATGAAGTTTAAGAACCGAAGAGCTAACTTGATTTACTTTCAGCAAGAATCTGGAACCCAAGCTAGAGCAGTGGTCCTCAAGGTGGGGTCTACAAAAACCTTGAGGGTCCCGGAGACATTTTCAGGGCATCTGTGGGTTCAAAACTATTTTCACAGTGGTGCTAATATGTTATTTGCCCCTTTTGCTATGTTCATTATCTGTGCTGATGGCCCTAGCATGAATCAAGACGGTGTCACCACAGTGAACCCGTGGTCATTACGTTCCTCACCGTTACACACTCAGTTTGAGGAAAGAAAATACTTCCACGTAGAAGGTCCTTGATGAAGCTGGAAACATTAATTTCATTCGATTTCAATCCTGAGGTGCGTATCTCTTTAATATTCTGTGTGACAAATGGGAAGCACACAGAAATGCTCTGCATACAAGGTAGCGTGGTTATCTTGAGGAAATTCACTTGTGCAACTGTTTTGAGGAGTGAGCTAAGCTAGCCACTTTTTTCATGGAACAACATTTTTACTTGAAAGAAAGACTGGCAAATGAATGAATGATGCTTATTCAGAACTTGGGTATTTTCTTGGAAGTGAACTAAGTGAACCTGTCTCTCCAGAGAAACAGCTGGCAGTGTTTACTGCTGATGATAAAATTCAGACTTTCAAGTGGAAATGAGAATTTTGGAAAACTTCTATCTGCCACTGTGAACTCGCCAAGTTTACCAGCACTTAAAGCCATTTCTGATGAAACTGGTGGTAATATTAACAAATGTGATTTTCTGGAGACTGAAAATGAAAAAACATTCAACGTTTGGAAGAGGTGCTATTTCTCAATGAATCAGTATTTTCCAAATGATTGATACAGGAGGTTAGAAAATCCTGCATGGCTGAAAGATCCAGTGGATTTTAATGTACCTGAGTACAAAAAGCTCAACGACAGGACCTCAGATTCCATACTGCCAATAATTCTTTTTTTTTTTTTTTTTTTTTTTTTTTTTTTAATTTTTTTTTTCAACGTTTTTTTATATATTTTTGGGACAGAGAGAGACAGAGCATGAATGGGGGAGGGGCAGAGAGAGAGGGAGACACAGAATCGGAAACAGGCTCCAGGCTCCGAGCCATCAGCCCAGAGCCTGACGCGGGGCTCGAACTCACGGACCGTGAGATCGTGACCTGGCTGAAGTCGGACGCTTAACCGACTGCGCCACCCAGGCGCCCCCCATACTGCCAATAATTCTTAACATATTGTCTGTCAATTCTGATTTGGTATTAAGTAAAAATACCAAATCATCTGAGAAAGCAATTACAATATTCCTCCCTTTTAAAAGACTGGATTTTCTTTATATAATTCAACCAAAATACTGTATTCTAACATATTAAATCCATAAGAGATATGAGACTCAAACTGTTGTCTACTGAAGTTAGATTAAAACCAATTAGATTAAAATGACACTCTTCTAATTTGGTTTTTGTTTTGAAAAGCTGTTTTCCATAAATATGCTCTTCAAATGAACAAGTAGTGATTTGTTACTATTATAAATGAATTAATACTTTTTAAATGTCTCAGTTTTAATTTCTAATGGGGGCAAATACTTGTAGGTAAAACCCATGTAAACAAAAGGTATTTGGAGTTCCTAATCATTTTTAAAAGTGTAACAGAGCCTTGAGACCCAAAAGTTCAAGAACTGTTGGGTTTATAAGGTAGAAAGAAGTTAGTGGTAAGGAAACCAGTGAATCCAGGTGAGCAAGGAGGAGGACGTGAACCCTCTAAATCAGAGTCTGATGCCACAGGTTAAATTTGACAGGAAAAAAATGGGGCCTGGGGTGGGGGTGGGGTGTGAATCTGGGATGAAAGCTTTCTAGTTAAAGAGACCGTATGAAAGCCAAACAATAATATTTTGAATGCAGCTGATGAATTAAGAGTAACTACAGCAGGAATGAAAGGCAAAGATGGTTTTCTGAAGGGTGAATAAAGTTCTTTATGAGCTATGTGCAAAGAGGTTTAGTGGGAAGGCACTTCCTCGGTGACCATATGGCTGAATAGGTCTCCTTCCACTTTTGAGAGACCAGGGGCAAATGACCAACAGGTAAACCGACATGAGTAACTCCTTAACACCAGTTCGTGTATGAGTAGCATGACTAGTGCCCGCTGATGTACATCTTTATCACCTAACAGTCAAAGATGCCATCGTAATCCTGAGATGTCACCGGGAAGACAAACTGTGCCCGGGGTTTCAGAAGCCAGCCGGATGCACAGATGGTTTAGAGATCTAGTAGAGCAGAGATTTCCAAATCAGAGCTACCACACTTAAGGCTTTCCCTCCAGCTACTGAAAACTGTCCCATTCCAAAAAGATGCACTTGTCAAAGGTTTCACGGAGAGGAAATGTTCTAACCTAATTATGAGGTGGTCTTCTGTGCTGGGGCAAGTGATGTGAGGAACCACGAGCCACAATTTTAGGGAATGGAAGTTAAAAACGTGGTAGAAGACTTCACACAATTTTCTCACTCTGCCAAAGCTGACCTGTCTCTCAGTTCAGCTACTCTCTTTGCTCATCAGAATATACAGGGTTGTTGTTTTTTGTTTTGTTTTGTTTTGTTTTTTGTGGTGGTGGGGGGGTAGATATTCCTTTGGAAAGGTCACCTTGTTAAAATGTAAAATAGATGGATGGCATGCAGTGTGACCATTTGACATGTTTTAATTACTATTTGTTTATTAGAAAGAACTCCCTAAAGGAACATTTGTTTTGTGGAAACAGATGCTGATATTTAAAGTCCTGTCTCTTACATTCAAGATGGCCCGAAGCGCCCATACTTAGAGCAGCTGCTGAAATTTCCTGTAACTGTGCACGTCTAAAAGAGCCTTGCTTTTAAAAATCTTGGACAATTCCCTCTTTTTACTTACTCATAGATTCGTACAATTATCTCCCTTCATTAGACTAAATTAGTTGGTTATGTGACAAAATCCTTTTCAGAGGAAGAAGAGTCAGCTAAGCTAAGCCTTTTTTTTCCTCTTCTCTTATTAAAATCTCATTTTATATCCCCACCTCCCCCACTCTATGCTGGGCTGATCAATTACAAGAAGTTACAGGAACAACTGCTACAAGCATCAGACAGCTGTGGCCCCGTTTCCAGCCTGTAGAGCTCGGCCAGTTGTATTTGCTGTCAGGAGACTGATGTTTCCCCAATCCCCACGTGAGGCTCTCCTTCACCTTCCCTTTCCTTTCTGCTACCCCCGACCCCCTCCTTCCTGCCGCAAGTTCCCACTGACTAGCCTTGAGGAAGAAGGATCCCAGCAACTTCTCACATCAGCTAATTTATTTTATTTTATTATTTAAATTTTTTTTTATTTTTTAATATAATTTATTGTCAAATTGGCTAACATACAGTGTGTCAGGTATGCTCTTGGTTTTTGGGAGTAGAGTCCTGTGATTCATCGCTTACATACAACACCCAGTGCTCATCCCAACAAGTGTCCTCCTCAATGCCCATCACCCATTTCCCCTCTCTGCTGCACCCTCCACATCTACCCTCGGGTTTGTTCTCTATATTTAAGAGTCTCTCCCTCTCTGTTTGCAACTATTTTTTCCCCTTCCCTTCCCCCATGGTCTTCTGTTAAGTTTCTCAAGATCCACAT
Source organism: Panthera leo (assembly GCF_018350215.1). NCBI lineage: Eukaryota > Metazoa > Chordata > Mammalia > Carnivora > Felidae > Panthera > Panthera leo. Next base: position 9,712,737 of record NC_056684.1, read on the forward strand.
GAGTGAAAACATAAGGTATCTGTCTTTCTCTGACGGACTTATTTCACCCAGCATAATACCCTCCAGTTCCATCCATGTTGCTGCAAATGGCAGGATTTCATTCTTTCTCATTGCCAAGTACTATTCCATTGTGTATATAAAACCACATCTTCTTTATCCATTCATCAGTTGATGGACATTTAGGCTCTTTCCATAATTTGGCTATTGTTGAAAGTGCTGCTGTAAACGTCGGGGTACAAGTGCCCCTATGCATCAGCACGCCTGTATCCCTTGGGTAAATTCCTAGCAGTGCTATTGCTGGGTCATAGGGTGGGTCTATTCTTAATTTTTTTGAGGAAACTCCACACTGTTCTCCAGAGCAGCTGCACCAGTTTGCATTCCCACCAACAGTGCAGGAGGGTTCCCGTTTCTCCATGTCCTCGCCAGCATCTGTAGTTTCCTGATTTGTTCATTTTAGCTACTCTGACCTCACTCTGTGAGGTGGTATCTCAGTGTCACATCAGCCAATTTCGAGGCACCTTCATGTTTATCCACTAACCAATGGCAGCATTAGCTGACCCACAGAGGGAGTGTCGAGGCCTTCTGAAAACTAACAAGACTGATTCAGAGATCATATTCTTAAAAGGGCTTGCGTTATTTTGTTGTTTGTGTTTGTGAAGCCGGAGAACCAGGCCAAGAAGCAGACATCTGGCAGCAGAGGTCTTCATCAGGAATACAAGAGAAGGGTAAAGAAAGCCTGGCATTACCAAGCACCAACGGGCTTGCCAACCCCCTCCTCCTCCAGGGACAGCTAATACGGCAGCAGCTCCAAGGAGGAGGCTAAAGCCAGAGTGAACGGGTAGGGAGACACCGTAATCACGACACTAAGCGGCAGAGGTCAATCACCTGTACTCACCACTGTCCAGCATTCTGAAAAGAACCTTCACTGGCTTCGCAGAAGCCTGTGAGGTGGGGGGTGGGGGCGGCCTATGCGAGCGACAGCTCTTCCCAAGGCCTACAGGTCACACCCTTTGACTTCAAAAGCAAACCTCAGAGCACTGTCCACGTTACATTCTATGCCAGTCTGGAAATACCTCTTCTCACAGCTGGCAACTACTCCTTTTAATGGGGAAGCCAGGATTTAAGCCCTTTTCCTGACTCAAGGAGGAAAGAACAGTCTCAGACACAGAGGAAAACAACGCACTGAGTTTGATGTGAAGCAGACACAGCACCAGGTCTCAGCACTAATGAGGGAGGAGGGCCAGAGCTCTATTTTCCTCCTTGAGATCATCCCATTAGGGAACCTAATGACTCCTAAGAAGGAACACAGTCTATTGTGCTGTGTGTGTGGTGGAGACAGGGACAGGAACTGTTCTGTGGCCAACAATCGAGACACATGCATCACTTTCTGGAACTGGGGTGAAAAGGCTGGCTCCCTACTTAAAGGCCAGCAACGCTGTCAACAGGGGAAAATCCCCGGGGGTGAAACATGACAGCAGGGGGCCACTTAACGCCACCAAAAGTGAACAGCAGAGGGGCCTCTGGTGTAGACAGGCCTACACAATAGATCACTCTTCTCTGGTGTGGACAGACCTACACAACAGACTACCCCTTCTTGGAGTTCCCAGGACCCAGGTGTCTGCTCCCGCTTCACTCCTTCATCTCTCCCAACGAGCTTCTTGTGGGATGGGGGTGGATCTTACTCATTTTGCCCATCACGCCCCCCACCCCCGTTTCCACGACAAGGTTCAGCACACAAACAGAAGTCTGCAAATTACAGCCTCAATTTAGTTTTGGAAATGCAGAACAGTAACTCTTGTAGGAAAGGACTACATTCTAATGGCATAATTCATGATGGAATCTTTGTTACAAATGTTTACAGCAAGGAACTGGTGTGCTTGTGTGTGTGCACGCGCGTGTGCACGCGCGTGTGCTCGCACATGCACTCTCCGTGCTTCCCTGCTGACAAGCCAGTCTGTGGCTTCCCATCGTCCCTGGCCTCACAGGCCTGGAATGAGAGGAAAATCTCCCGAGCCTCGTAGAATGAAGGCCCTGCTGCCCACGAAGCAGAGATCACACAGCACGTGGGCCTCAGCGCTCCCTGTCGCTCTCGCCTCCAGACTGGTCTAGGCCCTGCTCCAACCTCATGAGGATGTAAAGCTGAGGTGGGGCCACTGGCTCTTCGTCTGCCGTCTCTGCCGCTAGCCCGGCACAGCAGGGAGAGGCCTGATGCCAACCCACTCTGTCCCCAGGCCCCCGGCATAAAAAAAACTTAGCTTGTAGATGATTCAATGGGGAAAATGAGGAGTACGATAGGATTCCTGGTGGCAAAATAATGGGGAAGAATGGCAAAGAAATAAACTGATGATGTCAGAAACAAAACAGAGCACAAGCACATGTTCCAGAAGTTATGATTTCCATAGAAACAAGAGAGCTGAAGGGCACTGGAAAGGGGATCCTTTCTCCAGGGACCGGGATGTATCCCTAGCAAAGGGTGCGGCAGGCATAAACTTCCTCCTTTTCCAAGTCACCCATCTCCTGTGGGATTGCCAGAAAACGTCATTAAACAAACTCAACTCCTAAATGACTCATGCGGGCTCATTTGGAACTGAAGGCCTCCCCCCCTCGGTAGGGGATGGTTTTCAGGGAAGCTAACCCAGGACAGGCATATAGAACGTATGAAGAGGCCACACTCTAGAAAGGAGAAGGCAGCAAGGATGCCACGCTCTGGAAAGAAGGCAGCAAGGAGGCAGGATGTCCAGACCTGTGTCGCTCACCCTACCTCATGACCCGCACGAGGCCCAGCCACACACACCCAACAACCGACAGGGGATGGCAGTCTGCACTGAGGGGCCCCTCAGTGCAGCAGGTGCACACAGCCTGTCAGTCACAGCACACGAATCACGTGTGCCCTGCGGTAATTTCTCCTGGTGTAAGGGCGGGGCAAACGAGACCCAGTGAGACAGAAGAGGGTCACTGATCAGTAAAGGCGTCGCTGTGCACGGGGTTTCCACAGCAGAGTGAGCATGGGCCTGGGAGTCAGCAGGAACACAGGAGAGGTGCGCATGGGGCCTGGGCTTTTGCTGTGACACGGAGGAACTGACTGCAGTGACACAAGCTGACGGTATCTGAGGCAGAGGTGGGCAAGGAGGAGAGGCTGGGCCATCACAAGACCGACTCCAGGGTTCCGGATCCTCGGGCCGAGCCCTGGCCCTAACCAGCAGACAACGGCAGGCCCGGGAGTGCTCTAGGCTCAAGTTCCCTCGTTGCAAATTAAAGGGTACAGACTGCATGACACAGATGATAATTCCTCCCTACACTAAGCATTCTATAATGAGAACAATTATTTCTGGAAGATTCTGGATTCCTGTAGTTAGAGAATCTGGACTGCAAAGAGAAGAGACCTTTAACTGGCTCCATTATAAATCTTACGATTTCCTGGCTCTGTATTTCTACAAACAAACCAAGGTGTGTGTGTGGGGGGGGGGGGGGGGGGGGGGGACAACATCCCAACCCAAGTACATTTTCCTAGTGATTTATCTGTCTTCAAAAATATTCCAAATAATAGAATAATTCACATTTTTTTTTTTTTTTACTAATTATCTCCCCTTCCTTTTTTTTTTTTTTTTTTTTTTTTTACTGTCTCCAGGAAGGGGTTAAGCAAAAGTTTCCCAGATGCTATGCAGCTCACAAGGTAGCTCATATTCGATGCGGTAAAAGAAACACACACGAATGTTATGGGTACACATCTCAAGTAAATGAAAGCTCAAAGTCCAATTCATACGTCCAAATACTTTCCATGGCATCCACATTGGGAAGCTATACATTTATTCCAATGATTCCTCCTGTTTGTTCAAATACTTTCAGAAACCATCTTCTGCAACTATCTTCAACAGAAATCCAAGAACCATACACACAAAAAAATTGGTTTTATGCCTCTGCCTCAGTTCAACCCCAAACTCCAACCCCAGAGGGAGCAGGCTTTCAAAACTCTTAAATATAGGTCACTCTTGATGACCCTGATGACCCAGTCAGGATAGAATGCCGGCTACAAGTAATGATCCACGTAATAAATATTCTCACTCACTCTGACTTCTGAGTGAGGCTTCAATTCACGATATTCTGAATATGCTCATCTGAGCGCCATGGAAGGCATGGTCAACGCTTTCTCGGAAGACTACCTACATGACACTGGGGGAACACTTAAGACCATGTCACAATGACCCTCTAGATCCACAAGCAGTGACAGGGCTTTGGGGGGGGGGGGGTGGCTCTCAGATGGGAAGCAAAATGCCTGGGTCACTGCATAAAATGAAAGAGGCAAGGAGGGAAAAAATACAGATTGACACTGGTTGAATGGAAATATTTACACAAAGGTACCACTCTTTTAAATTCCCATATGGTTCACATACTACCAAACACTTCTGTTCTTCATACTTGGTAAATGTTACTTTTCTCAGTTTCCTAATGGGACTTTTTTTAACCTGGAGTACTGCCAGGTCACAGTTACCTTGCAAATTGGGGCGTTTCTGGCAATTCTTGGGCAATTCTATGCTCTAAGGGCCAAGTACATAGCGAAAGCAAACAGAACTGGCTGTTTAAGGCTGGAAAGCACATCAAAGGCTCCCTCAATCTATCCCTATTCTTTCCAATGAATATTTACACCACGTGTGTTACATCATGGTTATTACCAAGGAAACCCCACTATATGTCACACAAGCACTTCTCAAGAAGTCACTTCTCTGTGAACACCCAAAGCACATTAATGGTTCCTATGGCAGATCTCACATACTGTATTCACATATCGTGATTACGTCTGTGCAAGCCTGCTCTATTTAAAGAAATCAGAAGCAGAGACCGTATTTAACTTCCAAAAAATTCCCTAGATACTTGATTCAATACCTTGAAAGGGGAAGGCGTTCATTTAATGTTTGCTAAATGAATGAAATCAAAGCCATAGGCTATATCCCCAAATTGAGCCGTCAGAAATAGAAATCAGTACTTCTGAAACCTTTCTTGGATAAAGTAAACAAGTCCAAATACAGTGTGTCCCTTTACTCTTATGGTGGCCAGCCAGGGTAAGACCTCACCAGGCACCTTCTTAAAATACATAATCAAAACCTAATATGAGAAATCTGTGTCTTTCCCAGTCATGTAGATCCCTGAGGACGTTAGGCCTTTCTTCACAAATCAAATGACATTCGTTAGTTTTTCCACTAAGAAAGTTTCCTTTTTTGAGAGGCAAAAACAAGCAGCCATAAAGCCATGTTTATGTCAGTAAACCGAACACAGAACTTAGGATCAAAAGCAATACAGTATTTTTCTAAGGCAACCTCATGGTGGCCCTTCCAAGTCTACTGGTACAAATCATGAGTACAGGGGCACCTGGGTGGCTCAGTCAGTTAAGCATCTGATTTTGGCTCAGGTCATGATCTTATAGTCCGTGGGTTTGAGCTCCGTGTTGGGCTTTGTGCTAACGGCTCAGAGCCTGTGTCTCCCTCTCTCTCTGCCCCTCCCCTGCCTGCACTCTGTCTCTCTTGAACATAAACAGACATTAAAAAAATTTTTTAAAGAAATAATAGGTACAGCCAAGTTTGTGTTTCTGACAGTATGTATGTATCTTCACTCTCACAATGAGCTTAAAAAAGTTTTTTTTTAATGTTTATTATTTTTAAGAGAGACAGAGAGCAAGCAGGGGAGGGGCAGAGAGAGAGGGAGACACAGAATCCGAAGCAGGCTCCAGGCTCTGAGCTGTCAGCACAGAGCCCAATGTGGGGCCTGAACCCACAGACCATGAGATCATGATCTAAGCTGAAGTCAGCCACCCAACCAACTGAGCCACCACCCAGGCGCCCCTCACAATCAGCTTTTAAAAATGAAACCTGGAAAGCCACTTGAGGTAAACCCTGTAAAAACAGCACACAATTCTTTAGAAACTTCCCTTCCCCCAGGGTGCACACAGCAGCCTGGACAGAATCTATCATCTAGCTCACTGAAAGATATCTATCCACAAGCAATTCTATGTTTAACTCTAACACTTAGCAAACCAGTAAATGAGATGCAGAGTAGTGTCTCTTCCCCTGGAAGAGGGGTCTCTGGGTGCAGGCTGACCTGTTTTCATGTTAGCGTCTCTAAGGCCTACCACAGAGTTCAGTGAACGTGTGCTGAATCAAGTACTGAATAAATTAGGGCTCCCTCCCCCCCCACCCCCCGCGTCACATGAACACCGGGTGGCATGATAATTTACCATCATGGCCTGACAGAATTAGTCATTTCTTCCAAGACCATTTTAACCAACACCTATCTGAAGTCATTCATCCACAGTGTTAAGAGTGGGTCTGATAATTCTTAGTATAAAATGGGATTAGAATTACATCTACTACATATAAAATGCCTATCACATGCTACACACTAAACTAACCCTAGTTAGTACAAATAATTCTTAAAGTGGGCATCATCATCCCAAATTTATAGATGAGGATCTGAGCCTCTAAACAAGCAGATCAAAGCGGCAGATCAAGTTGCAGAACTGGGATTAAAACTTTGGTTTATCTGGCTCCATAAACTTTCCATTATGCTTGGCTACTATCCTTGACTGTCAAAATAATGAGATAAGAATGAACAAGAGTGGGATGAGGAGTGTAAGAAACCGGCCAACAGAGTGATAGGAATCAGATTTGGTTCTTTTGTCTCAACAGAAGATTAAAAGGCACACATACCTCCTTCAAAATATATGTATGATCTATGTTTAAGCAGTTCTGTGAGGGGAAAAAATTAGATTATTAATATAAGGCTCCAGAGCAAAACATCTTGAAAACCATTTAAGGAGAAAGTGAATAGTTAAGAATCTGGCTATCAAATAAAATGTGATTTCAAAAAAGTCCCTCATACGGTCCAACACACAGAGTTGTCTGCTCACTGTGTTGTACACCTGAAACTAAAGTAACATTGCATGTCAACTATATTTCAATTAACAAAAAAAAAGTCCCTGTGATTGTCCTTTTGGTCCAACACATTAGATTTACATCCCAACATCTGACCAACTGGTCAAGAATTAAGAGCTGGAAGAAACTTCAGAGAGTTCCTAACGATTACAACAAGGGAGAAAATAGGCCAGATAAATTAAAGAACTTGCTCAAGGTCCCTTCAAAACCTACAGTGGGATCATTACGTTACACCCTTACACATATCACCTACAGATATTTTTATACTGAGGTTATATTTTTTCAACTTCTGACTTTACAACCTGAACCTGTGGTTCTTCGAGGCACTTCTTTTTGGCAACTACCTACTCCAGAAGAGTATTTGCAGAATTTCCTGGAAACGCTCCATTTCAGAGGAGACACGGAGAAAGAAGATCTCCAAAAAATTTGTATGAAAAAGCTGAGGAGCAAGTTTTCCTGTGGTTGGGGCCAGCTCTAGCGCCAGACCCAAAAGGGATAATTAGGGGGGCCTGGCTCTCTTAAATGCCAAATACATGCACAGAAGACTTATTGGCGTCTCGTAAAGAGGCCAGTTTGCCTTTCCCTAGGTGATATACCACAAAACTATATATGTAAATATGATAGCAGAGACACCATTAAAAGGACCTTTCTTGAAATTGAAAACTTAAATAAGAGGGTAGGGTGTGTACGCCGTCTTGAGCGTCAGTGTTATGGCTTGTCCAGTTAGTTAGCAAACGGCCTGAGAGCTGCCATATTTTCCTACGGCGGCTGAGCACGAAGGCTGTGACCAGCCAGCCACATGAAGCAAAAGCTTTTAACCAGACTCCTGGACTAGAGATGGAAATGCAAGCTCGCCCCCTTGAGACAAGAGAAAGAAAACATTGTGTTCCATTAAAAATAGCAGAAATAGAGAATTCAAGAAGATTCTAACCAGAAACCATCCAACATTGCCCTTAACCACAATCCTGAACAAATATCAATATTGTCGTAAAAATAATTAAGAATGGAAATGCAGTTAATGTGATATTTCACTGTGCTGTTATTAAAAATGGGAGGATGGTTCTGATATAAACTGCTTTCTTGATTGGGGCCCGTGTGTTAAATGAAGAGTAGACTTTCCCAGTAACCTAATACCCAACATATGGGTTTTTATAGTTGCACTTGACCATATTTGTTCTGGAGTGTTTGGCTGCTAGGACCATGGGCATGCTGACAAGATATATTGGCCTGATGAATTAACTGTTCCAAATGGCTAATAAGCTTATGCAATGAGCGTTTGGAAAATGAATTATTACAGAGATACCTCAATGAACAGACACCCCAGGGAAAGAAGTTCCTTCCTAATGAACCTGGCCGCATACTGAAGGGCAGAGATTCCTACAAGATGTGCCGGTCTGTGGCACAGGGCCAGGGAGCAGTAGTCAGAATTCTATCCTGACCACCACAGAGCAGATTCTCAAAGAGAATGGTCCCAGAAGGCTTCCCATTCTGCACTTAGGTATTCAATGTTATCTCTATACCTAGTCATATCATTCTTTAGGAAATAAAAGGCAGGTCTTGGAAAATCTTAGTAATTTCTGCACCAACAGCCAACTCTTTGGACAAACACTATGTTAGTGATACTTAGCTGCAGCTAACAGACTGTAACAAGAACAGGAGATTTATTTTAAAGTGACTCAGCCTAGGTCCTAAAATGGCCAAAGGAATTTCTCCAACCATCACTGAAGACCCAGTAGTATAATGTGATGGTTTTAGAGGCTTGGCAAATGCGAGCACCATTGGGGGGTGGGGGGGGGGGGGGGTACTTGTTTAGAAGGCAAAAGTCCACCCAGGTGAACTGGACTCCTGAAAAGTATATAACCTCAGTTTGACTCTTTTGGAAACCACAGAATAGTAGAAACATTATTAACATAGAAGGTTCTAGTGACACTTACAAAGTTAACTAGTTGTGAAATAAGGCAAGTCACTTAACCGTCCTGAAACCATCTTCTCCTATAAAGCAAATATGTTGGACTTTGGATAATCTTTAAGGTCCATTCAAATTCTGAGGGTCTCAGAGCTACAACAAGCTCCACATCTCCCAACTCAAACTGATGTCTGACGCTCTTTCTGAAGCGTTTCAGAACACTAATCACAAAACAGAAATGGAGTCTTCGTTGTTTTAGGAGCCACCATATGCCAATGATTACTTAAATAAGAGCATACTGGAATCTGAAGTGGTGAAACTAATTAATAATAATAATGCCAAGCTGTACTTTCTGTGGGCCAGGCCCTGTTCTAAGTGCTTAACATTTATTAACTCAGTGAGCGGGGAATAAAGAAGGCAACAAAAGGTCACCTGAGAACCTTGAAACCAGTAATGTATATAAGAGGAGTTAACCTGGAGTACTGAATTGTGACTAGTATTAAAGCTTTGACAATATTTCATAACAAATCACAACCACAAAATGCCGATAAAGTGACTGGTGGGAACAGTACATGTAAGCAAATGACTTGGTCCCTAAGCTGTGAACGATTTTCAACCCAGTAAAGAAGTATCTCTTGGGACCATCTATCTTAGTGAGAAACCAGCAGCATCTGGCACATACCTGTGGTTCCTCCAAGAAGAGAAGCGTCCAACTTGATAGCGATGAATTCTTTTATAAATGGTGATTTTAAGCATTACTGGCCTCGAAAGTAAGGGTTTGTTCACAGCACGATGGTCAAGCCGGTTTAGGAACGAAAAATTCTTTAAATATTCGGTAGTGTCACCGACAGAGGCCCCTATGTGCTGACAGTCATGTGCTTAGAGAAAGTTACAAAACAGGAAGATCCCTAGAAGAACTTAAAAATGGATTCTTTATGTACATTTACTAGAAAACTGCAGTAAATACACCACCGTTCTAAGCATTCAAGACAGTAGCCGAGCTTTGGATACATAAATTCTTTTACAACTGGAAGAGGATGATTCAGTGAAACGGTAATTCAGTGAGGCAACGACTGGCCCATTCCCAAGGCCAACACGCAGACTGGGCATGCGTCAGAAGGGATGGGATTAAATAATATTAAACTAATGCCACCCCACCCTGTTCAATCTCAAGTTCACTCTTTCGGGGTGAGAAGTAACCCTTTGCAGACCACAAACACAGCGTCCACAGGGTAAGGCCAGAAGATAGAGAGGTAAGGAAGCCAAGCTCTGGAGACACGAAGTCAAAAAGCTACTTCAGGAGAGACCGAGTACTGGAACTCCCTGCCTCCCAACATGCAGTCTGATAACAAGAGTTTCCACCACAAAAAAAAAAAAAAAAAGAAAAAAACAGCGTGGAAAATAAAACAAGTAGACTTGCTTTCTCCTTCTATTCATCCACTGGTGTACAAATACTCTTCAGGCCAGGGGCCCACTGCCTGTTTTTGTTTAGCCCACGAAAAATCTTAGGAGTCGGCTTTACATTTTTAAATGATCAACAAAAAATTCCTCAGAAAGAAGTATTTCATGACCCGGACATTATGGGATGTCTATATATCAAGTTTTATTGGAACACAGTCACACTCTTGTTTACATAACACTAAAACAGCAAAGTTGACTACCGTGACACTGCCTGACCCCCAGAGCCTTAAAATATGATCTTTTTTAAAAAAAAAAACCAAAAACCCTTGTGGACTTCCCTCCTGACTCACTGAAAACCTACACAGTGAACGTAGTATATGAAGAGTTAAATGGCAGAAAAAAAGAGAAAAGGAGACACAGGCAAAACTGAAGTGTGTGTTCACACTCTGTCCTACCAAGTCACAGCAAACAGGGCCTGCGCTGCAGAGCAACAGGGAAGAGAGCCAAGCGGTCAGATGTCACCTCATTCCCACACTGCTCGGAACACACTTACTCGACCTGAAAACCTTCCAGACCCGAAGATCCGTTAACATACGCTTTCTCCAACTGTACACAGTGGAGGCAGACGGCACACGAGGCCGAGGTGTTCCCAAGCAACACACACATTACATGCTTCTGACCTACGGATGCCCCTCGGAAGCTGCTGGTCGTAGAGCCTGGGACAGTCAGCTGGGAGGCCACCCTGCTGTCGAGGTCCTGGGTTGGAAATCACACTCCTTGCTCTTATTCTGGCTGGGTCCGACCTTGGGCTGGGCATGAGACCTCTCTGAGGTCCTTAGTCTCTTATCTGGAAAATGAGACATGCTGACCAACCAGAGGAGTATGCTCTCTCTCAACTCTTAAAACCAGAGGATAAACGAGAAACGATAGAGGAGAGAAGGACGGGAGGCGAGAAGGACGGGAGGCGAGAAGGACGGGAGGCGAGAAGGACGGGAGGCGAGAAGGACGGGAGGCGAGAAGGACGGGAGGCGAGAAGGACGGGAGGCGAGAAGGACGGGAGGCGAGAAGGACGGGAGGCGAGAAGGACGGGAGGCGAGAAGGACGGGAGGCGAGAAGGACGGGAGGCGAGAAGGACGGGAGGCGAGAAGGACGGGAGGAGGAAGTTAAAAAAAAAAAAAAAAGGAACGTTTTGTTTCCTCCTTTCTAACAGACAAGATACAACGAGGACAGAGCCAGCCACACGGGAGGGCAGAGTGTGGGCGAGCGGCAAGCTGTCTTCCATGACGGTCGTCACTACTGTGTTAACACGGAAGACCGAGAGACGGGCATTTGAATTCAAGGATGTGAGTTTGTTCCTTCCCTGTTTTAGGGGCTTCTGGAAACAAAGACACACGTGTACCCATGCAGGGTGTGTTCTCTCTTCTTTCCCTAGGGGCAAGAGCAGCATCGGTCTGAATAATGCCTGCTCTACAAGCAGCCGCCCAGGCATTAGTCACGAATATTATCTGTAAAAGGGAGTGGGCTAGAACAGTCCGCACCTCCCTACCCCTGTACTCCAATAAAATGAAGCTTGTTTATCACGGCTCATACACTTGAAATAGTCTGGGAGGGTACAGTGTGCTGTTTACCTGCTGGGGTAACTCTAAGGAAAAACACCACTTAGACCTCTGTGAAGAGCAGAGACGGGGACTGTCACGTCTAGACAAAGATGATGGATTTTCTCAGGGGAAATATGATTTAGTCCAGTAACGTGGCTCAGGTCATGATCTCGGTCAGTGAGTTCAAGCCCCACGTCGGGATCTGTGCAGACACCTCACAGCCCGGGGCCTGCTTCAGATTCTGTGTCTCCCTCTCTCTCTGCCCCTCCACCACTCGTGCTCTTTCTCTCTCTCTCTCAAAAAATAAACAAACATTACAAAAAAATTAATTAACCAGTAGGGACTCTAAGGTTTAGAGCGCAGTTTCTCTCAACAAGTTTGTTCCCTCGTTTTAAGTTAATAGCTTTAAACAAAAACAGAAAGAAGCTCAAGACCCTGAAGAAAAACATTTCTGAACACTCACTGAATATTAAACATCGAATTACCAGTGATGCAGCAAATCCACTACTGGGCACATGAAAACATACATCCACACAAACTCGTACACAAATGTTCCTGGCAGTATCATCCACGACAGCCGAGAAGTGGAGACAAGCACAAGATGTGGAACATCCAGAGGATGGAGTGGGAGTTGGCAATGAGAAGAAACAAAATACTAATCGATGTTACAACACGGTTCAACCTTGAAACAGGAAGCTGAGTCAGAGAAGCCAGCTGTCAAAGAGCTCAGCGTTCCATGTTATTCCACGTACGTGAGGTTCTAGAATGGGCAGACGCACAGCAACAGGCGGGAGATGAGGGACCCCCGGAGGGTGGGGCGGGACGGGCTGGTGGTGCTGGGCCGCTACCGCGGACCGTGGTCACCGCTGCACGGCTCTGAAACATACTGAAAACGACGAAGCCGTGTACCTGTGCGGGTGGATTTTATGGTACGGGAATTATAACTCAATGAAGCTGCTATGAAAAAAACTACTGAACCGATTTATTTTTTTGGTCGCTAAAAATGACCTGCTACACATTTTAGACAGCTACTAGAGAACTGGAAGTTAAAATCTCATTTTTGCTCTCAGTTTTCTGTACCAAGAAAGAAGAATCAGGTTTAAGAAGGGTTACGAGAGCCCGTTCTGTGGGAATTCTCATTTTGTGACATGTTCAACGTGATGAGAAGCCGAAGTCCTGTGCTCAGGGAAAATCTTGTTCGTTACCATCGCCAAGGGACCCACGGAGAAGGGCCCACTCCCCACAGCTACGCGGTGCGGCGCCCACGGTCTACGAAAGCTGAACTGCAGCAACACACCCACATTTATACGTGATGGAACAAGAGAAAAGGGGGAAATACCGTTGTTTAAAAAAATACAAACGTTGCCCAAACAAACAAAAGGCTATAAATCAGACACAACAGACAAAGCTAAACACATTTTGTGCTTACACAGACAATGCCACTTACCGCCTGGGTCTTTAGGCCTGGTTTCATCTCTGCTGTGGTGGCCACATCTCCCACGGCCACCTCTGCAGAGGCCACGCCCGTCCTCCCATTACTCCGAAAATCCACTTCGTCGGCAGCTTTCAGGTCTGGCATTTCTGAAGAGAAGAAGGGAGTTACAAAGCGCATCTGAAAAATCAAATCCCGTTGTCTTACTGTTTACACAACTCACTGCAGGCTTCACGTGTTTTGTTTGCTTTTGCGTTACACAGGGAAGTATTCAAGTGGAGCTGGTGTCATTTCGGACCCCGTGCTGAGCTAGTCCTTTATCACAGGGTTGTTCGGTTTTCCCCTGTCCTCTGTAGGGGTCTGCAGCTAAGGCGACATCCAGTTCGACGTCTACTCAACTTCCATTTTCACTATGGGCTTTTCCTCACAGATCTCGAGTATGTACTGACTGCATGTGGAAAAGGACATTCACAAGCTTCAAGGAAACAGATTAATAGCTACAGCCAGGTAGTCCATCTTGATCACCATCAAAGAGACCAGAGATGTTTATGTTTGCACAGCACAAAGAGGAAAGACCTGCTGGGAATGAGATAAAGCCCTTAAGAAGGGTATGACTTTCTTTAAAAACATACTTGCACACTCTCATCTATCCATCACTGCAAGGGACAAGACTGAAGTGTTCTGGTAAATCACATTTTGTTTTAATTTTATTTCTCCCTAAACCAAAACATAATCACAAACAAGGAATTCTCTCTCCCCACCACCTTTTTTTTTTTTTTTTTTTAAGATTTTTATTTTTAAGTAATCTCTACACCCAACGTGGGGCTTGAACTCATGACACTGAGATCAAGAGTTGCATGCTCCACTAAACCAGCCAGAGTGCCCCAATGAATTCCTTTTTTTTTTTCCTTTTTAATTTTATTTATTTTTAAAAAAAAATTTTTTTTTAACGTTTATTTATTTTTGAGAGAGAGAGATCTCGACAGAGCATGAACGGGGGAGGGGCAGAGAGAAAGAGGGAGACATAGAATCGGAAGCAGGCTCCAGGCTCTGAGCCATCAGCCCAGAGCCCGACGTGGGGCTCAAACTCACAGACCGTGCGATCGTGACCTGAGCTGAAGTCGGACGCCCAACCGACTGAGCCACCCAGGCGCCCCAAATTTTATTTTATTTTTGAGAGTGTGAGGGAGAGGGGGAGAGAGGGACAGAGAGAGAATCCCAAGCAGACTCCATGCTCAGCACGGAGCCCGACGCGGGGCCCATGACCTGAGCTGAAACCAGGAGTCAGGCGCTCAACCACCCGAGCCTCCAGGAGCCTTGGAATTCCTTTTTTTAAAGAAAATGTTTTCATACGTTTTCTTTAGAATTATGTTCACCAGACCAAGCTGTCACGGTTTTTGTTACCTGACCACCACATGGTCAAGCAAATACAGGAAGGAAGTGATAAAATGAACGTCTGAGGCAAATTCATGCTTTGACATTGTTAAGTGAAGGGTAAAAATTCACCTTGACAATACAGATAAAAATAGAACTATCAACTCAATTTCATGTGGAAATTTTTCTGTGGCTGGTTTTCATCTAGTCATACAACTGCTTCGGCGGAAAAAAAAAAAATGTTCCCTACATCAAAGGGCAGAAGAGTTTCTTTCACCAAAGAATAAATTCTACTAAGATTTTATTCTAATACACATTATGACGTGCCCAAAGATCTACTTCAGATTTAGGAATGTGACATTCCTATTAATGAACATTTATAAATTCTTCTTCCTTTGCCCCCGTTTATAATTATACGATCTTACTAGCAATTTAAAAGTGGGCAAAAACAAGTTTCCTGGCCCAAAGAATCAAACTCTACCTTACATTTGAGAAAATGTAAATAAAGTGAAAAGAATTGGAGTAGGCAATCCCCTCAAGAAGGACTCCCTAATCAAAACATTTCTAAGTAAGTAGTCATTTTTTCTTCTGGTGGTTGATGACTTTTATTTATTTGGGGGGTATAATTTTTGACACAACCTTACTATCCTATACCCGTCTAGCAAAAATATGGACCTTGGCAAGCAGCGACCAATCACAACGGTGAACAGTGATTACTGAGACACAGGGGTGCTGGGAATTTCTACAGGCCTGGCCTGGCTCAGTCAAGTACAACTAACTTCCCAAACCACTGTGATCAATGCACTCGGGTGAGGGGCCACATCCCCTGTCTCTAACCAAAACTTTCGTGTTTTCTCATCTTAATTTCTATTTGGCTTTATCTGCAGCAGCATATAAAAACAGAGGCCAAAGCCATGTGGCTTGTTCCAAATCAACAGTTGAACCAAAGTCTCTTCACTCATAAAAGAGTATGTGTAAATCCAGGAATGTAAACTTCCCAGAAAATACCCTTTGGCTGAGATCACACTCAGGTGCTTTGTCTCCAGGGCAATGTGACCAGGGACTTTCCCTGATCCTGGCATTCCCCGCCCCCGCCCGCCCCCAAAGAAAGCACTTACTTCTTCATGACCGGCTACTCTGCAATATAAGATCATGAGCCTTGAACACATATGACTCCTCCTGGGAGCAGAACAAGCAACTCGCCCACACATAACAACCAACTCTAAACGCAGACACACTGCTGAAACTTCAGCTCATTTTCCTTCCTGAAACCTCAAAATCTTAAAAATCATCTCTTAGCGTCTATACCACTGCTACGTACCACCGAAAATCAAAGTCTGAAATTTCCCCTGGTTTCTACCTCTTCTCTCTGGGTGTTACAGACACAAACTTCACATAATTTGCAGTTGCTTGGGTTAAATTCTGACTGCTGAGCCAGAAAAACAAATAATTCCAGCCCGTGTGGCCAAAGACATAGCGCCCGAATGAAGAGAACACAGCCCGGCATCAGCTTACAGCCACTCCCTATTCTTCTGAAATGTCAACCTGCCAGGGCCCCCAAAATAGACTTGTTGTATCTTATTTTAAAAATTAGAGACCTTTTCATTTAAACTCTGAGCCAGCGGCCAACAAATTCCTATCACTGACAATCCAAAACATGAATAGAACTAAAAACCTCACCTCACCAAAAACACACTACTTCGGGTTTCTTAAAGCCTTCCACGGGGGGAGAAAAGATTATAAATGGTTAAAGACCCCTCATCGGGGAGAATGCCCACGGGGTTGAGGTTACTCTCTTTCCTAAGCAACCTCGTTGTGTCTGTTTGTTTCTCTACACACCCCACCCCCACCCTCTTAACACCTACCACACTTAACCCGATTTTCAAAAATTGGAAAAAACAGCAAAAACAAACCACAAAAACAAATCAGGCTCCTTCTTACCTCTGCAGCCTGGGGGCGAGCATGGAGGTAGGTCCTCGGTCCACACCTGGAAACAGGTGGTGGCATCAAAGTGCGAATCGAACTGACCTTTAACGGCTGCACCACGTTGGACTCTGGTTTCAGCTTCAGCCTCAACCCCCAAGAAGTTTTATTCACGTCATTTATTTCCACTGAGCAACAGCGGTTTCTGTCTGCTCTCTCTGGACATGGTTACCCACAGATGGGACAGGCTGCTGTGCGAGCAATCTGCTCGGAACAGCTGCTTCACCCAGATAAGCAGACACGACGTGTGCCCTGTGACGGCGGCTCAGCGCACTCGGGCGGACATCCTGCATCCCATGCCCTGCGCTGCGCGGGGGCCTGCACTCCCAGACTGCTGCCCGAGAGCAAGAGGCAATGGAGCTGGAAGTCGGCTCCGCGGGCAGGAAAGGGAGGGCGTTCTCTCCGCTCCCCTCCCCCACCCCTCCCCAATGACCTAATGCCACCATTTTGGACGTGGGGTCACGCGCACAGAACGACACTTACAGCTGTTTCACGAAACCACCCTGACTCTATTTGCTCAGGACACGGACCAGGACGACAGGGGAAGAAAAGTGCTCCGGGCTTGTAAGCAAAACATGTTTTTGCAGCACTGCTTTTTCACAGTTCTAGAGAAAAGGACTAAGCCACATGGATAAAAACATCTGCTAAATTCCTTTATCGTTGCAAAGCACCTGCACGCTAGACAATTTTCTCGGTGAACAAAACTCCCACTGCCCTGGTGTGACAGGCTTAATCAAACAAGCCAGGAGTCTGCAATACAGGAAGCAAAATCTGTCCAACCCCGTGCTGACGTGCCTGTCCTGACGGCGGGCAGGGGCGGGAGGGGGCGGGAGGGGGTGGGGGGGGCGGTTGCTGTGAACCTGGCAATGTACCCAATGAATGAAAGACGCTTCTAAAACCACAGAGACGCCCACTTTCTGCCAGCACGTCTCAGAGACTCTTCAGGGAATCTGTTCCACAAGCTGGGACTTTTGTATTCTGCTCTGCTTACCTGTTGCCGGCTCAGGTCCGTCAGCAGGCAGATTCATCTTCTCCAGCTCCCCGCTTTCAGCCGAACACCCTGCGAGGTTGCCAGGGGCTTCTTCACGAACACCGCCCGTTTGTGGGGTCTGCCCAGGCACAAAAGCGATCACGTTCCCTGCAGAAGCACTCACTGGCCGCTCGGTCACCGGGCCCGACTCTGGAGGACTGGACAGTGACATGTGACTGGTCCCCCGCCCAGTGAGGAGTGCTCCCGAGGCCTTGACTTGATCTAGGACGGCCTCCACAATGCGACTCGCGGCCTCCTCGATGGAGTCGGCGCTGTCGGGCAGATGCGCAGCACAGGGCAGAGGGGGAGCGCTCCTTTCCCCGCCTGGGGCCTGGTCACCAGTGTGTGGGAGCCCGGCCTCCAGGGGGACCTCTGTGGCAACAGGCTGCCGTAGGATGTGATGTGCCTGGGTGTCCACCGGTGCCTCCCCGGAGCTGCCCAAGCTGCTGCCGTGGTCCGCTTCCTTCCAACCGAGAGGGAGCAACTCTGGAGTCGCAGCGCCCTGTGGGTCAGTCACTCCTCTGTCTGGTAAAGCTCCTGGCGACCCCAGGATCATATTCTCCTCCTGGCTCAACGAGGCTTTTGGAAGCGGGAGGTCTCGTGTGTTGTGTGATGCGGCCTGTCTCTTGGCCCCAACGGTGCCCGGTAAAGCGTTAGCCACGGCGACATCCAACGCCGCCTTTCCGTTCACCTCACAAGCAGGGTTTATTCCCTGGGAGTTAAGGTTTTGCACTCCAGCATCCAGAGCAAAAGCTCGACTGCAAGGCTGCACCTCAGCCCCATCTGGTAAGAGCCCTGGCGAGGGAGCCGAGCTGCCCTGCTCTGCACCCAGGGCTTCCTGGCGTGGGGCTGCAGCCAGCCCGGCTCCCGGCGGCACCAGGCTCTGTGCAGCCCCACCTTCAGTCGGTGGCGAGACTGGTGGGGCCACTTCCTTGTTTTGCTGAGTTTCTGCATCAAGGCAGGCCGAGGGCGTGTCCAGCGTGTTGCCGTGCTCCAGGGCTCTGTCCTCGGCACAGCCAGCGGAGCCGGGCTCTCCACGGAGTCCCTGTGCCTCCTGTCCGGGAGGTGGTGTTCTCCGCTCTTCCTGAAACGTTCCCAAGGAAAGCGTGTCTTCCTTAACAGGGGAACAAGTCACTGCTTTATCCCTGCCACCCTGTCCCTGAGCTTCAGAGCTTTCTGGAAGCACCAGATTTTTCCCTTCTTCAGTCAAAATGGAACTGGAGGCCACGGTGGCCTTCCCCGCAGGCAGCAGAGAAGAGTCCGCGCCGCCCTCGAGATTCGGAACTTCGGGGGCTGCTGCGAGGCAGGGTCCCCCTTGTTCGTCGCCAAGTGCCGTGGGACTGGTATTGCCCATGCTGGGCTGAAGCTGGAGAGCGGCGGAGGGCACGGGCAGGCCTGCGGCGCCGTCTTCTAGGGGCTCGTTCGCATCTCCGCCCGGGCCATCTCTACCGTCTGGAGCCGTGTGCAGGCCAGGAGCTGCTGTTCCCTTTTCTTTCTGGGAGGGGACAAGAGAAAGCGCGTCATCTTTGGTTACTGATTCACTGCCTGAACCGCCTGCCAGAGAAAAAGCCCTGTCTGATGTCACTGCCTGGTCCGGCACCAGCTCCTTCTCGGCTCCGAGGGCAGCAGCGTGCGGACGCACCCCGAGCGTATCTGTTGAGTTGGTTTCTAATTTCAAACCTTCTCCTTGGCCCTTCGTATCCGAAACTTCAAGATGACAAAATGCCACATGTTCCTGGGTATCTCGCACGGGGCCGGGGGCGGCCGGGCTAGCCCGTGGACCTTCACGGCAGGCGGCAGGGGGTGGATGCTGCGTGGGGGGCAGTCCTGGGGGGCTGCTTTCAGGCCGGGTAACTATGTCATCACAGCGTTCTGCGGTCAACACACCACCAGAAGTCACCATGTCCTGCTGCCGCGTGGAGACAGCACACGGCTTGCCACCTCCAGCGGGGGGACAGAGGGGTGATTCGCTGTTTGGGCTTTGGATGGGCGGTGAATCCGTTTCTGCCTCCTGGTCTGCCGTGTCTTTTTGGGGCCCAAGCAAAGTTAGGCCAGAGGGCGATGCTGGCACACTTGTGCCTGCCAAGGGAGCACAGGGCTCAAACCCATTGGCAGGCGTGTCTTCCGCTGCAGCTGCAAGTACCGGGGGGCTCGGATTTGGTGGAACCCCAGCGCCCCCCTCACAACCTGGCCAAGTTTCAGTCTCTGCAGTTTTGACGGTGGAGGCTTCTCCGTTACTGCCTGCAGGTGAACACTCGACAGGTCTGGAAGCCTCCAGGGAAGCAGTGGCAGGGACGCCGTGAGGAGCGCCGGCTTCACCTGCAGGCTTCCTCGGGCCTCTTCCATCACAGGCTCCAGCCGTGCTGACACCAGAGCTGGCAACCTCTTCGTCCGTGCTCCCCCCAGCTTCGAGCACGTTCTTCTGGGTGGGGGTGTCTGTGTTCCCGAGATCACATTTTGGGTCCCCAGCAGTCGCTGGGACGCCGACTGCAAGCTCCCCTCCAGACAGATGCCGAATGGCAGCGGTGCCCGGCTGCATGGCCACGTCTCCCTGCGGGACGTGGTCTCCAGCGCCTGGAGACTCCTGGTCCGCGGCCAGTGCGGCAGATTCTGTTCCAGTTTCTCCGTTTCTGAGTCCACAGCAGGGGACGCCCCCTGCGCCGTTTCCTCCACAATCAGGCACACTCTGCAGGCAGTGGCTGGGCCCAGATGCGGCTCCGCAGTCCGCAGCACGTGCTGCCTCCACCTCTTCCCCTTTTCTCTCCACGCCTGCAGTTCTCCTCCCGCAGGAACAGTCTGTGTGCTCCTCCTTAGCCACACCTGACAAATCGCAGGAACTTGCAATCCCCCCGGCAGTGCTCCCTGGGCAGCACGGAGAGCTTGCGGTGTCTTCGGGAAGAGGGCGCTGCTGGCCGTCCCTGGGGGCTGACGCACAGCAGAGACACTGGCTGTCTGTATCCTGGGCAGCGGGCACACCTGAAGGATCCTGTGCTGTCACCATTAAGGGCATGGGATTGTCCATCTGCTTAAGGTTTGTTTTCTAGGAGGAAATGAAAGACACTTTTAAGAACGGTCCCTGGGAAGAGGGCACTGACACCTATACGCAAAACTCCTGCCGGAGACCGCTCATTGCCTTTCCAGCCCTATGATCACATGGTAAGCTGATCTAAATAGATACAAACACATTTTCTCTTGTAGCTGCATATCCACTGGAAAGATAAAAATGGCCAAGAACATACAAGATGACTATTTCCTAAGTTTTATGAACTCATTCTGGAAAGGTTGATGGGAGAGGGGCGCCTGGGTGGCTCAGTGCAAAAAGTGTCTGACTCTTGATTTCGACTCAGGTCACGATCTCACGGTTTTTGAGATCAGGCTCCACGACCACGTTCAGTGTGGAGCCCAAAAATTCCGTCTCCACCTCTCTCTGCCCCTCGCCACTCTCAAAATAAAAAAAATTTTTTTAAGTAAATAGGGGATATTCTTTTACTTTAAAAAAAAAAAAAAAGCAGTTCCTCTGTTATCTAGTACCAAACATTAAACAAGAACATATCAAACTAATAATACCCAATTCTTTAAAAAACTTTTTTCCATGTTTATTTTTGACAGCGTGCACGCATGCTCATGCGCAGGGTGAGGGGTAAAGAGAAGGGGACTGAGGATCTGAAGCAGGCTCTGTGCAGACAGCCCAATGCGGGGCTCAAACTCATGAACCATGAGATCGTGACCTGAGCTGAAGTCGAATGTTCAACTGACTGAACCACCCAGGTTCCCCATAATACCAAATTCTTGATTGTTCTTAGAAAGTACTGTGGCTTGATGATATTGTAGGTCATCTCAAAATTACATTTTGCAACTTTGCAGTATTTTAAAAAACACAAACAGATATAACCAACTATACGGGAATGGTTAAAAAAAAAAAAAAAATCACAGTCGTTCAACCTGATGGCAGATGCCAAGCTGTTACATAAATGTGAACTATGAAGGCCACAGTGAAATCTGAAATACAGATTTACAATACAATGTTGGAAAAAATAAATAAAGGCTAGAGTTAATTTAAGGTTATAAGCATGCAAAATTCAAATGTACTTTTAGACAAGGCTTAGGAAAAATGGAGAAAAACACAGCTCATCTTTGGGGTTGGTTTGCCTTTTATACCAAGGTTTCAGGAATTCTTACAATACTAGTATTTGTTCAACACATAGAAACTATTTGTTTTTTTTAATAGGTTTTTTTTTTTTTTTTCAACGTTTTTTATTTATTTTTGGGACAGAGAGAGACAGAGCATGAACGGGGGAGGGGCAGAGAGAGAGGGGGACACAGAATCGGAAACAGGCTCCAGGCTCCGAGCCATCAGCCCAGAGCCTGACGCGGGGCTCGAACTCACGGACCGCGAGATCGTGACCTGGCTGAAGTCGGACGCTTAACCGACTGCGCCACCCAGGCGCCCCTTTTTCTTTTTTTTTTTTTTTTTTTAAATAGGTTTTTTTTTTTTTTCTCAACGTTTTTTATTTATTTTTGGGACAGAGAGAGACAGAGCATGAACGGGGGAGAACACATAGAAACTATTTGTAAGACATCTGGCTTCGCTCTTCCCCACTGTCTGACCTACTGCAATGGTCTCACACAGATCTACTGTGCCCTCTCTAGTTCATTTACTCTCTCAGTAAGCACTTAACAGTTCTCCTACATCACACTAGTCCTGTCTACTAACCAGGCCTATTGTAGAAATTTCCACATGCAAGTGTAATATGTGGTATGCTCACTAAAGTCTTTCTAGTAAGAGAGTACTGCCCCCCCGCCCCCAGCAAAAAGTGGATTTTCAGTAAAAGCTTTTGCACTATGCTGCTTAGAGTGTTCAAATTAATTTGCTTCCACTGTTGCTGAGAATGTAACCGTCCCCTAAAAATTATGAAAGCAAGTCATTACATTTAATAAAGGGTGAACGTTCCAGAAACAAGTGGTGTTTCGCAAACAACTTTAAAAGCTCCTAACAGCATGTATCCTCTCCGAGTTTTCATTTCTCATAGTTTCCTGTCAGGCATTCCCATACGAGACAGTAACTTTGGCACCTGCAAGCTGAGATTTTCAAGTGGACCGTCATTCACCCAGTAACAAGAGCTCTAAAGGAAAATCGGACTCAGCAGTCCGTTCAGAGCAAAACAAAATGATGCCTGTTCTGGGCGTGCACGATTCAGAAAGGGAAAGGCAGGCCCATCACACAGCCCTGCTGTGGGGTGTCTTGGCCTGCTGACCTCAAAAATAATGCCTGCTCCCAAAGAGGCCTCCGGTACTGAGTTGACCCTAGACGACCTTAAATGAAATTACTGTCAAGCTTTCTCCAAATCAAATCAGCTCTGAAATAAACTGGGTGGAAAAATTATGTAAACTTAGCCTTCAGATGTTATGGCCAAGAGACATGTACCCATATGACGTTTATATTATGCATAATAAATGCTACCAGGGAGTCTGTAATGTTTTTACGTCTGGCAACAACTTTATCTTGAAGGCTTGAGTGGATTATAAAATCTTTATTTTTTTAGTGATCTTTTTACCATCCAACTATCAATTTAAATATAGTAACATTATCATCGCTCACTGGACCAGTTGTGAGGCTTTATTTCTGAGTATAGCAACCATCTCAGGAACTGTTTTGCTCAGTTTTATAAAGCTAAACTGACAAATTTATAAACAGACGAATTTCCCTTGATGCCAGGAAAACGGAGTTCTAGTTGTTGCGTATGTTTCTGCATCTGCAATGTGTACGTGTATCTTTCATTATTTCAAAAACATGGCAAAAAAAAAGAAAGAAAACTGCCCGCGGCCCCCTGCTGCCGCCCCCTATCTGTAAGTGTAACATCCAACACCACTAAAACTGCCCTAAGGGGTTTCACAATCTGCGAGGACAGCATTTTTAGGCTCCAATTATAGCAAGGTTCACTGGGGGAAAGAGTGAGGGCACAAAAGCCTGAAAATGGACATTTTCTTCCTTACCATTAGCTGCTGTTGGATGTTCCTAAGTTTAAATATGTGTCCAGTGCAATGGTCTCCAGGAAATGGGGGTTCATGATGCGCTTCGGACTCAGAGGTTAACGTATAGACGTCCAGCTCTCGATGGTGCCTCACAGAACAGTCTCCGTAAGGTATCTCATAGGATAGACGGCTCCAGGAGTCTGGTTCTCTGGCGTTCTCCCTGGAAACAGGCAACTGCTGGTTAACACACGTACGTTCTGCTCCCGGCGGCTCAGCACCAGCCCTCTGCTCTTACCCGGCTGCTCTGGGGGACCTGCAGCAGAAGTCTGGTTTGGGCACTTCCCCAGGGATTCAGGCATGGCCCTAACTAACTGCTCCATCCCCCTCAGAAGAGGTCACAAATGGATTAAATGATAACTGCAGGATTCCTCCTAAACAATGATGTTTTGATCAAGATAAAGAGAGGTCTGGGAGCTTAAAATAGTTAATATTATGCTAACAACCAACTTAATGAGGAAATGTGAGGAGGATGGTCTTAGCCTGGTTTTCACTAGAAGCACGGCTTATTACGCATTTCTCTCAAATTGGGTTACATCACACGTTAACTGCAGTGACTATACTGTGAAGGGAAGAAGTAATCAGTACAACCCACGCAAGGGCACTCGAACTTTTGTTGACAACTCTCAAAGTCAACCATACAGACCACGACTGGATGCCATATACGCTATTCTTGTCAATACAATTAGGAAACCACTTGGTTCTAAGAACTCCAAGTTCAAATTTTTTTCATTTGGAAAACAAACAACCTTGCTCAACTAGTATCGTTATAAAGGAAATAAGGCCGACAAAGGCACAGGTGTGTAAAAAAAGCATTTCTGGGAAAGGCCTCAAAACATAAATTCTCTTTATGAACCAGGAGATTGGTAAAGTACCCCAGAGATTCTGGAAGAAGGAGGAAGGCTACGTTTGAGATCATTGTTTTAAAATGAAGAATTAAGAATGAAGCATGAAGAAGAAACAGACATGCCACCCACGGACAAATGGGAGGGATGACACACGACTCCCTCTCTGCAGTGTTTTATTTACTAAATCACACCTGTCTGTCATTAACAACTCACCAGATAATAACTGGAATTTGAAACTAACAATATGTTATATAAGAAAGCCCAGAAGTGAATAATTGTGTGCTGGCTGAGTAACAATGAAGGCTGTTCCAAAAGAAAACCACTGTAATGTCCATACTCATGAGCGACACCCCAGCAGTTGCTTAAAATGAACTTGGTATACACTCGGCTAAATCCTTATGTGCTTACCAGGTCGTTCTACTCTGAATGAAGTGACCTCAAAAAGAAAAGTACAGTTGACTCTTCTTGGGCAACGGGGGTTTGAACTGCATGGGTCCATTTACACACAGATTTTTCTCCCCAGAAATACAGTACGGTTCTATAAACGTATTTTCTCTTCCTTATGACTTTCTCGGTAACATCTTCTTTTCTCTGGGCTCCTTTACTAGAAGATTACAGTGCGTAATGCATGTAGCATACAAAGTTTACATTAACTGGCTGTTTATGTTATTGGTAAGGCTTCCGAGCAACAGTAGGCTATTAGGTTTTTGGGGAGTCTATACTTACATTCGACTTTTGATTGCACAGAGGGTTCGCACCCCTGCGCCAACAATGGACTGTTCCAGGGTCAATTCCACTTATAAGATAGTCACTGAAAGGTTCAACTGAATGACTCGACTAAGTGACCAATCAGCTATACCAAATAAAGGGGCGTGACTTCTCTGTAAACGGAGTTTTGAAGCTCAATTTGGGTTGCCATTGTCGCTAACTCTGGTTAACTGTCTGACAGAATCGGTAGCATAGCTGATTACTCAGATTACCTCCTACAGCCATACTCCACTAAGAAAAGACCTCTGAAAACAAAACCTGATTTACAGACCCCATCCCAGCGTGAACCAAGTATAATCCACTAAGAAGAGAGGACTGTTTGCCGAGGCAGGGGCAACTAAAAAGTGACGTACTCCATTCCCAGCAAAATGGAATTCTCCACCAACCTTGCCACTATTAACTCTCGAACTGCTTCCTTTCTACTGTCTAAACCTTGAGAAACTGCCATCTGTAACCACAGACTATTTACCTTCTGCCATTCCCAGGCTCTCCTTCCAGAGGAAGGTGCTTCTGTTGCCACAGTCCCCCCCAGGTGCCAAGAACCCTTCCGTCTCCCGACTCACTGTCCCTGTGAATTTGTGTTGCTTCCTAGTCTGTCTAGATACCAAAGACCAGTCAATGCATTTATTCTCCCACTGACTTCTGGGAACACCTGGTGCTGACACCCTTCCAAACCCATCGTGCCTGCAGGTCTGGGTCAAGCCCACCGTTCAGCAAGTATCTGTGTGCCAGGAAGCATTCCAGGTGCTGGTGATACAAACCAAAATCCTTACCCTGCTGGAACTTCTATACTTAGCAAGGGAGACGAGGACGGCCAGATTAAATAAAACAACTGGTATTCTGGAAGACAGAAGTGCTTTGGAGAAAAATAAAGCAGTGTGGTGGGATAGGAACACCCCAGTGAGGCAGCATTTTAAGCCAATACATTTTGTGCTCTGTGTTCAGCATCATATAAAATTTTTACTGAACCCACTAATAAAATGTGGCAAAACTCCAGGCATAAGAACGTTTACTGCAACTTTAGGTATAATAGTATTAAAAACTGGACAACCCCTGGTCAGTAATGAGAGGCCTATTTGATAAACTGATCTCTGGACTATTACGTAGCCATCACAAATAACTGAAATAATAGTTCAGTAACACTGAAATCTACAACATTCAGTGAAATAAGCAAAATAAAAAGCATAAAACTGTAAGTCTAGGCAGTAAAATGCACAAATAAAAATAGTGTCACAGTGGCTGGGTTTTAGGTTGTCTTCCCCGAGATTTTAATTCATGTTTTTAACATATTTTTTCAAGTCCCCTATTGAGCCAGGACTCGTTGCTGGTCTGTTAATGCTTTTACTCACTTGTGTGTTAGTGAAACTTTCTATAATTTCGTCAAAGGCCCAGTCTTAACCTTGTCTACTTCACTCTTGGGTGACCTTTCTGCCCGTCTTAGAAGCTTGAGACCACCTAAAGGGAGCTAAAACCATCTTAATCCACCAACAGATGGCTCTGCCCACCACCCCCCAGCGTCAAAGACGCCCCTTCCCAACAGTGTGTTTGCTCTGTTCCGCCTGCCCTCCCTCGGTACCTGACAGGGTAATAATGCTCCCCCGGCTGCCTGCTGTTTTCCACCCACTTCTGGACCAGCTCCTTCCCGCCTGCCTACCAGTGCGGTTAAACCACCAGCAGGAGACAGAGGGGCGGTGCAGCAGAAGGGATTACTGGGGCCCTGCTGGGTCAAGAAGCAGCAGCATAAATCTGCACTCCGCCCTGGAGACCAGATCTCACCGAGGAATCTGGCGCCTGGGGGGCATGTGACAGCGGAGACATTTTCTGGTGGTCACACCTTGGGTGGGTGGGTGGGTGGGGGGAGGTTCTGCAATGCACAGGACAGCTCCCCACGAGGGATGACCAGGCCCAGACTGGCAGTCGTGCTGACTTTGAGAAACACTGCTGTCAACCCACTGACCCACTTTGTCCTCTACACTTTGTCCCCTCCCGCCTCGGCACCAGTCACCCAAACGTTTCAAGGCTCTGCAATTTGGCTCCCCCTCACTCCACTGGCCACTAAAACCTCACGGTCACGGGTGTCCACTGATGAGAAAATACCAAATCCGGTGGCTTTTCTTTGTCCTCGTCACCCTCAAGTTTTGCAGACTTTTAAAATAGCAACTGGATTCTTCTGAACTTTATTCTCTCTGGACGTTCATAAAGAACCATCCTATTTTCCTCCGGTTTTCTCTGGCTCTCTCTCCTCCTCCTCACATGGTGGATGTGAGCACAGCACACATCAGCTTCCTACCCTCTCCCACTTCCTTTCCTCCTTTCCCACAGTCCCACCCCACCTCCCAAATCTCTCTCCAGCTGCAAAGTCCGCGTTCCTGTCCCACACTTCCACCGACTTCCATGTCTTCACCAGAATGTGCGGTGGGCATTCTCCGACGTCAAAACTCAGTTTCATGCTCCCCCACCCCCCAAGGCGGCAGCAACCCGACTGATTTCCATGAATTAACAGTGGTCATCCCTAGTAACACCACTTACCTTCTTCAGAACATCCTGCTGGTTCTGGCTTTCCCATTCGGCGCCTTACTTCACTTCCTACGGGCCCTGAGTCACCTGGACTCTTGCAGTCACTCTTGTTACAGGCCAGCTGCCCTACACCCGCCACCGCTCCCCAAATCTACCCAACAGAATCATCTTAAGGCAACAGTGAGGTCTCCTCCTGCCCCAAAGTTTTGCTGTGCCTTCCCATTATCGCCTGTCTGCTGGGAGGGAAGCAGGCACGGTGTATGCCCCCATCGCCTAGGCTTTCCCTTCTCCTCTTAAGCATTCTACGGAGCAGCACCCCACATGCACCGTGTGGATATAAAGCAGAAAGCCACACAACTTCATGACCAAGGCTGCTCAGCTGTGAACGCCAGAATGACAACTGTCTCGTTCCGCTCTGCGACACGAGCTTCGCTGGCATGACAGCTGCAACGTGTCCATGTTAAGGCACTGGCTTAGTAACACACGTAAATCTGGCCTAACATTCTGGGGCTATGTTACAGAAAATCCACGCTCTTCCAACAACAGGATCACAAAACAGACAGCCACGTACGCAGAAGAGTGATGAGGGATCCAGGACGGATGAGGCATCACAAACAGACTCCCCAGCACTGAAGGGGGCTATTTAGCTCGCCACGTGCCGCCTCCCTAACACTTGAACGCAGCCGGCCCCCTCCTCCTCCTAACTGCTCTAACGTCGGTCACACCCGCGTTCAGTGTCTACATCGTTACACATCTAGAAGTGCCGATAATGGCTGCTTCACGTAACGACCTAAGAGAACTCTCCCTTTCTGGCACAACTTATTATTTTCTCTTGAATTAAGTTACCCTCTTTTTTCTAAGTACTCCCAGCTAGAACTTTGTTTTTATGGACTTGCTTCACAATGGAATTCTCAAAGACCGTTCAAGGAAACATTTGCTCAACACCCACTAAGCAGCAGGCATCCCACTGGATGCCAGGGCCACAAGATAAATATGGCAGCTCTTCTCCAGGACACGTGCAAACACACGGACTACAGCCAACCATGGAGCGCTCCTACACAGCCACAGTCTGGCTCACTGGAGGTATGGTCCCTTCCACGGAAGCGAAAAAGCAAGAAAGAACTAGGAGTTTTACACTTGCAAGTGCGGCATCTCATGCACTAAACATACCATGTTTCATCAAAATTACAATGCTACTTCTTGTAAAAGTGTCGTTACTTTATGCATCACTAGGAAGGAAAAAACTTGAGTGAATTATGACATGACATTGTAGCAGTGTTGATCAGAATGTATCCGATTTCACAGCCAGAACAATGTACACCTTAAAAGAGATTATTAACAGGGGCGCCTGGGGCTCAGTCAGTTGAGCGTCTGACTTCAGCTCAGGTCATGATCTCACAGCCCGTGAGTTCGAGCCCCGCATCAGGCTCTGTGCTGACAGCTCAGAGCCTGGAGCCTGCTTCAGATTCCGTGTCTCCCTCTCTCTGCCCCTCCCCCGTCTCAAAAATAAATAAATGTTAAAAGTTAAAAAAAAAAAAGAGAGAGATTAACACAGGGTATAAATATAGCCAAACGCCCTTTTGCATATGGCAGTGGTAGCGAAATGGTCAAGTGACCTGTTCAAACCTCATCGGTTTCCACAGCATGCTCTGATGAATGATAACATCCGCCCGTCACCCGTGCCCCTGAAGCGAATGGGCAGCAGGTGCACGTGAAGACAGCAGCTCCGAGGCCAAGGACTGAGCTGCAAGGCGCCTCGGCAGATTGTGGCTGTGGCTTGGTATACTTCAACAAAAATAGCTAACACACGGTGTTCAAACTTTTAAGTAGCTGAAAATCGTCAAATAAAACCATCTGCAGAGAAAGAATTGCTGGCTGGTGATGGGGCCAGTCCAGGGAAGGAAAGTCAAAGCCCTGCTCTCTCTCCATCTACCTTCCCCTTCTCCCCACCTCCCCAGTGAGAACACGGGGCATAGCTAAATATTCTGTAATCCCCAAAGTACAGAATTCCTTTATGTAAAACTACCACATTTCCCATTTCACAGCCATTGTCCTTGTTTAGTCTCCTATGGACTTGGAGATCAGCTGCCCAGCCTTCTCTCTTGATTAAAAGCCCTCTCTGGGTCACAGTTCGTAATTACGTTGTCCCTCGGCTTTGTAGTTCTTCCACAGAGGGGACTATGCCTGAGTATCTAAAGTTTACCTTAGAAAAGTAACACAAAGATTTTACTGCAACCAAATCAAGTCTGGCAAGACAGAAAAGCACACCCACAAGTTTACTTGCAATTCTGGTTGTTTCTACTGGGGAATTAATAGGCACCACAGCCTCAGCTGGGATGTTTTGTTGTTGTTGCTTCCAAATGAGCGTTGTACAGATGAGGACGGGTCAATGCTGTGGGTGGCAGTCTCTCCCCAGGTCCTTTCTCCTCCCAGGGAGGACACCACCCCTCTGAAGAAAGGGGTTCTGTCACTACTAATGGTGGCAATTACGCGGCATGGAGACGCTTCATTCCTACTCCACCAGACAGTATTGAGGTCTCTTAAAAATGTCTTAGACTGTCACATTCAGCCAGACCCCAGAACAGCCTTCAAGACAGAGAGGCCAACACCACGGTGACCTTGAAACTTTCAATCATCCTCTCATGAGGCAATTTATACTGCTCCCAGCCACTCCGCATTTCACCCTGAGTAGAATTTCTAGTACGACCCCCCCAGGGCAGTCTCTCACCAGGCACCGAAAGCCCCGGGGCGCTGCACCACCATGCTCTCTTTGCTCTCTTTACTCATCTGTCATCCGGCCGAGGACAAGGACCACACTGCTCCTGGCTGGCGGGGCCTTGCTACCCTGCTCACTCTCTTGACACACTGCAGGTACTCAAACAGACGCGCGGATTTCACTCCAGGGCGGGAGAGTACCAATATTCCTCTGTTTTGCTCACGATGCTTACCAACGGTTTGAGATCACGGAGAACTCGCTCTCTGTGAAGGGTGAGACCCCCTAAAGAAGCAACTCCGGTAAAGCCCATGTAGCGGCAGAAATGGCTTAGAAGGTGAACTTGGCAAGGAACTAGCCCCAGCGCATGTCCAAGGTCAGGGGGAGACCACTGCTATGAGGATACTACTGGGCAGCTGGCGAAAAGGGAACCTAAAGCTCATACGAGATCGTATTAATGTTCTATTAATGATAAGTGCACTGTGATAAGAATATGATGAGGGCGCCTGGGTGGCTCAGTCGGTTGGGCATCTGACTTCGGCTCAGGTCATGATCTTCTGGTTTTTGGGTTCGAGCACTGCATTGCTCTCTGTGCTGACAGTTTGGAGCCTGCATCCTGCTTCGGATTCTGTGTCTCCTTCTCTCTCTGCCCCTCCCCCCACTCACGCTATGTCTCACTGTTTCTCAAAAATAAATAAATGTAAAAAAATAAAAATAAAAAAAATATGCTTAAATACTTAGGAATAGTGGGACCGGTCTGCAACTCATTCTCAAGAGTTCAGCAAGATCGTATATATACAAGTACAACCACCGATAAAGCAAGCATCACAAACGTGCGTTTAGGTGAACAGCATACAGGAGCTCATTGTTCCGCTCTTGCCATCTTTTCTATGGTTCAAGAGTTTTCAAAATAAGAGGCTGATTTAAAACATTAACCTACAAAAAGGCAGGGGCAGCAATTCTTAGTTAAGGCAGGGAGGAAACGAATATTATTTGGGTATCTGCTGAGAAATGGGCAGGTGCGTGTACTGTTTAATCCTCGTGTGAATCCTTCCACAAAGCGCGACTCCCAGTTCAGAGGAGAGGATGTGGAGACTCAGAAATACCAGCTCGCTCTCTCGAGCCACACCACGTCCGTCAGCAGTTAGATACACCTGGCTTCCAACGACACACGCTGCCACTTGGAGAAGGGAGAGCCTGGGCGACAGACCTGGCCTCTCTGAGCGAGCGCCACACTCTGGAAGAAGCCCCTAACGGGCCTTCCGCACGGGGGCTGCAGCAGTGAAAGGGGGCAGGAAGCAAACTCTCTAATAGTGTCCGGCACACAGGCGGTGCTCTCCTGACGCAGCACTCCCTACAAAGGCTGGAGGAACAGATGCGAATCCCGGGTGGACAGACCCAGAGCCTGTGCTCTCCCGCGATCTGATGCTGCGCCACTCTGGTGCAAGGGGTCGCTCTTGACGGGAAGCCGTCGCCAGATGCCACAGCACGACACACGGAGGGTCACTGGAAGGCAGAGGAGAGGCCTGGAGGGGAAGAAGGTCTTCGACAAATCCAAAGAACGTCCATTCCGGGCCCAGTGCCGTCCACCACATGGGCATTCCTCCGGTGGTAGAGAGTTCTGCCAAGTTTCTCAACAGCACATGCAGCTCGGGTGCCCGGCGAGCAGCACGCAAGGTGCAGGGGAACGGTCCGGCCCAGGGGCTCGCCGCCCAGCGATCTTCGAAGCGAGCACATTCCTCTCAGATGAAAGACATGTCAACTCTGACAACCGAGCCTCTCAATCTCCTTTTAAAAAAGGACACACTAAATTGTTCACCACATTTGTCACAAAACTGATACTAACTGGCACCTACCATTCCCTAAGGGGAAAAACTGTTCTGCTTGCCGTAACGAATCACCACAAATTCATCAAACTGCATTGAATTTAGGTTTCCCTGGAGGCGAGATCACAAGAGCATATGAAAAAGCAGGGCGCTAAGGTCTGACTAGAAGCCCCCTGGGGCGCCTGGGTGGTTTGGCCAGTTAAGTGTCAGACTTTGGCTCAGGTCATGATCTCACCGTTCGTGAGTTTGAGCCCCGCATCAGGCTCTGGCTGACAGCTCAGACCCTAGAGTCTGCTTCGGATTCTGTGTCTGCCTCTCTCTCTCTGCCTCTCCCCTGCTTGTACTCTGTCTCTCGCTCTGTCTCAAAAATAAATAAACATTTAAAAAAAAATTAGAGGGGCACCCGGGTGGCTCAGTCGGTTAGGCGGCCGACTTCGGCTCAGGTCACGATCTCACGGTCCGTGAGTTCGAGCCCCACGTTGGGCTCTGTGCTGACGGCTCGGAGCCTGGAGCCTGTTTCAGATTCTGTGTCTCCCTCTCTCTGACCCTCCCCCATTCATGCTCTGTCTCTCTCTGTCTCAAAAATAAACGTTTAAAAAAAAATTAAAAAAAAAATTTAGAAACTCCTTTTTATCATTGTCTGGTCCAAGACAGATTATTTAAGCTTCTCGGAGCCAAAGCTTTTTCATCTGTTTACAAAAAAGTGACAATAATATCAGCTTTCTTACAGAGTTGTTCTAAGGATCAGAGATACACTTAGTATTACATTAGTTAATAATAGTTTCTATTTCCTTCCACAAAGGAGGGGTACACACCCTAGTCACTTCCTTTTTACAGCTGCGTTTGTTAACGGTTTAACAATGTACGAAACACTGAACTATGTGTTTTATTTACGTCACATCGCCTCATTTATTCTTCCAACTATGCTGTGAAGGAAGCTATCACCCCAATTTGCAGATGAGGAAACCGAAGGTGTGAGAAATTCAATGACCTGCCTCGCAGCTAGTGAGTCACAGGGCCAGACCCAGGGCTGGTGTTCTAACCACCAGACAAAACCGCCTCTGCTGACTGTTTTGCCCTAGAGAATGCAGACCCGTGAAACACACGAGGTATTTCTAACATACCCTCTTTGGAGGGTTACGTTTTGGGGGCGTACACATGTGTTAGGGGCCTGAGATTCATGGCCCACGGCTTCCATGGTCATTTTTCTCTCTACACTCAGAGAGGCTACCTGGGTTCTAACTCCAGGGCTCCATGACTTCTGGAACACCTTGATCCTCCAACAGCCGACGTTCTGCATTTTCTAGCCTCACATTACTGCACTACTTCCAGGATCTTAAAAAAATAATTTTTAATATCTTACCATGTTGCTAATCACATTTGCAAAAGTATCTAACATACCAACATTCACAGAATAAGTAACAATTAAAGTTAAGTCAAAGTTTTCTTCTAATTAAAAAAATTTTTTTAACGTTTATTCATTTTTGAGAGACAGAGAGAAAGGGCGTGAGCAGGGGGAGGGGCAGAGAGCAAGGAAGACACAGAATCCGAAGCAGGCTCCAGGCTCTGAGCTGTCAGCCCAGAGCACAACATGGGGCTCGAACCCACAAACCGTGTAATCATGACCTGAGCCAAAGTTGGACGCTTAACCAACCGAGCCACCCAGGCGCCCCTAAAGTTACGTCAAATTTCTACTAGACGGACATCTAAATATTTACTGATGTGGTCAACCTTGGTTGTTGATACCCCTTATTTAATCAGATTTAAGGCACCAACCTGATTCAAATAACTCTCAGGAATTAATTTTCAGGTGTAATGTGAAGTCTAATTTTCCCACTAAGGCAAAGTTCTTAATCTCAACTGCATCTTACAGTTACCTGGAGGAGCTTTTTTAAAATCCTGATTTCCAGATCACGCTTAACACCAATTAAACAGAAGTCTCTAGAGGTGGCCCTCAGGCGTCAGTATTTTTTTAAAGCTCTCCAGGAGATTCTAATGTATAATCAGAATCCTGACGTACAGCCAAAGCTGCAAAATACCACATTAAAGTAACCTACAGATGCAAGTTCATTTTAAAAAGAGTTAAGTTAAGGCTGGCAAGACTGCGATAAACACTGAAGCTGTAAGTATTGTATCCTTTGACCTAATTATAGCATTCCTCGTCATTTACCTTACAGAAATAAGTTAACAGAAGAACTAATAGGTAAAAACAAGGTCCTTTGCTGCATTCATTACTTAGCTTCGGATTTTTTAAATGTTAAAACTAACATTCAACACTAGGTAAATGGGTTAAATACTCGAGACAGAGTATTTCAGAGGGCCCCAAAAATAATTATAAAGACCACAGAAATAGATAAGAGTAGGAAAAAGTAAAAATACCAGAACACAAAACAGAAAATCCACTGCAATTGTTTAAAACAACAATGCAATGTGGGAGGTAATATCTGATAATGAAATAAATCTGTCTTATTGGTGATGGCATTATGAATATTATGTCTAACTTAACGGTTAAAAAAAAATAAATGCTAACTCTCCCTCTTCATTACCATTCTTGCTTCTGGCCTAAGTCCGAGGACAGACACCGCACAGTGCAAGTGTCCCTGAGAGCTAAGGCAAGGGAACACAGAGAAATAAGCCTGAGTCTGGACTCTGACACAGGAATACTAAATTCATCCCCAGACCAACACCAGGCACTTCAAATGGATCCTCATCTAAGAAACCCAGACTGACCAATCCCAACTCACTCAGCAATGCACTTTCTCTTTTTTCTACCCTCTCCCTCCCCAGATGACTGAGGTCACCTAAGAGATGACAAAGAGATTGCTATTTAAGTATTACTTGTGAGGCCCCTGGGTGGCTCAGCCAGTTGAGTGTCTAACTTTGGCTGAGGCCATCTCATAGGTCCTGAGTTCAAGCTCCGCATCAGACTCTCTGCTGACAGCACGGAGCCCACTGCAGATCCTCTGTCTCCCTCTCTCTCAAAAATAAATAAATAAATACTAAAAAAATATTTTTTTTTAATAAAAAAAAAAAAAAGGATTACTTAGATTTCTATTTCTATAAAGCTGGGTTGCTCTCTCGCAGAACACAGGATTCTTTGTCTATTCCATGACAGCTACTGGCTTCATAACTACTTACTAGCCTCCTCATACAAAGTGTACTTAGTGAAAAGAGACACACAGGCACGTGAGGATTCTCTCGAGAGGGAGACCGTTATCACTGTGACTAAAACCAAATTCCGGGCTGGGGAAAGAGAAACGTTTACAAAATAATCTGAAACTTGGAAAGAATAACAGAACTGGATAAAATAATTTGAAACTGATGATAAAAAACAGACCAGAAGAAAAGTCCAGTATCCAACCACTCGGAGAGAAAGAATACGTCTTTAAAATGTTCAGTTTCTTTAGCTTTCTCATGAAGCAAACACACAGAACAAAATCAAACAGCAACCCTAGATGTTTACCCATTTAAATAATCTAATCACAACAGAGGGCAAGGAAAGCAGTCTATTTCTTCCAGTCTTCTTTCTGAAAAGCATTTGAAACTCAATATAACCGAAAGATTAAGACCCAAACATGAATCTGTAACTCTAGTGTAAGGGTGACCATTAAAACAAGCTAATTAACAAGCTTCCAATGGCAAAGTTGCCATAATTCTATAGACAAAGTGAGTTATTCTACTTATAAACATGGGTAACTTGAATCACAATGAAATCATCACTGTGTACACTAGTTTTTTCCAGCTCAGGAAAAAGAGAAAACGTTCTTACTCATTAGTCTGGGCAGGACTCTTCAGACATGAAGTTCCCTTAGCTTTATATAAGGTTACTTTCATTAACATTTAAGAAAAGAACTAATACTTAACAAGTCCAGTAAGCTTCCAATGAGCTTGTGTATTTTTACATGATGCATTGCCCTGATTCAGCATTTTTTGTAATTCATTGTTGAAATGGATTAATCTTATTTGGAAGCAGTTAGACAAATAACATGTGTCAAAATAAACAGACAAGGTTTCTTTCACAGACTAGATGTGACTTTTTTCAGGTCTCTGTTCTCTAATGTGCTGAACACTGCAGAAACATACATCTATCTGCTCTCCCTGTGCACAGCACTGTGCAGTAAGTTGTTAGATGGGTTGAAGGACAGCTTCTCAAACTAACAAGGACCAGATTTTTTTTAAAAATTTCCGATTTGTTACAGAAGCAAAAATTCTAAAAATGAATTACTAGAAAAAAAGTGAAATTTACAAGATGCAAAACTGAAGCTCAGAGCTCTTATTAGATTCAATAGATACAAAATGACTCTGTCAAATTACCATAAAAGTTCTTAAATACACTCTCTCCACTCCATACTTGAACTCATCACAGACTAGTGGGTGACAAAGAACGGGCCAATCAGCTCTGAGCCAGGCCTGCCTCACCCTGAACAGCAGTGGGTTACAAGAGAGATCCCTGCGGACTGCCAGGAACCACGTTTTATATTCCCACCATCTACAGACCCTGGCGAGTCAGACAAGCCAGAGAGAGAAAAGTCACGGCACAGACGGGGACATGGAACGTGGAACCAGCTACAGATGCACTGAGCGAGTGTCCCTTTCTCCCGAGGTATATTCCACATAGGCCTGGGCAAAGCGGAACACTAACTCCACAATATTCAAGAGTATTTTAAAAGTTCAATCCTAACTGGTGTTCATTATTATTATTTTTATAAAATTAAAAGCATCCGGGGACGCCTGGGTGGCTCAGTTGGTGAAGCATCCGACTTCGGCTCAGGTCATGATCTCACGGTTCATGGGTTCAAGCCCCACGTCGGGCTCTGTGCTGACGGCTCAGAGCCTAGAGCCTGCTTTGGGTTCTGTGTCTTCCTCTCTCTCTGCCCCTCCCCTGCTCACACTCTCTCTTATCTGAGAGAGA
This sequence comes from Panthera leo, assembly GCF_018350215.1. Lineage (NCBI taxonomy): Eukaryota > Metazoa > Chordata > Mammalia > Carnivora > Felidae > Panthera > Panthera leo. The sequence goes on from NC_056684.1 coordinate 9,749,998, forward strand.
GAGAGAGAGAGAGAGAGAGAGAGAAAGCGCGCGCGGGAGAAAGAGAGTGACTCTTTTTTACTGCGTATTCATTTTTGAGACAGAGAGTGAGCGGAGGAGGACCAGAAAGAGGAGACACAGGACAACAGATGTGAATCCTATGAAAGAGCCAGCATATAGAGTTCCTGGGACAACATGTAGTAGGCAGAGGGGACAGCCGAGTGCAGGGAGCCCGAGGCAGCAACCAGCTGGCCCGTGCAGAGAAAGCAATGGGAATGAGGTCTCAGAGTTGTACAGGGTTCAGATCTCATGGGGCTTTGTGGACCATGGCACCAACTGGGATTTACTCTGAGCTGGATGAGAAAATGTGAGAAGGAAGAAAGCAAAAATGAAAACACAAAAGAAGGAAACTAATAACATTAACTATTAGTTTGATACCAGATCAGTATTATTTACCTTTAATCCTTGGAACAACTTTGAGGCAGGGATCAGTGTATCTCCACACGTCACATGAGAACACAGGCTGAAGCAGCAATGTGTCAAGTACACAGCCAATGAGTAAAAAGGCCAGAATCTGCACCCGGACCTAATTCCAAAACTCTGCACCTCCTGCCACTGTGCACAGGGATACGGACCTTCTAAGTGTCAAACTATGACCACGTTCAAATTACAGAAACTGTTCAGCCTGTTATATTTATCAGAAGCTCATCAAAGCATATTAGATTTTGTTATAAATTTTATAGGATCCACAGCAAGCTGACAACTGCAGAAAACCGTAAATCAAGAAGCCATTCCTCAGAGATGGGGTGACAGAATCCAAATTGAGTATCCATGGCTGGCCCCCAAATTCCAGGTTTCTGCAAGCGCAACAACAAAATTCAACACGCACAGACAGTATTTCAGCTAATTCCAGCATTCCCGCCGCTACGCACCCATCAACCACAGCCAGCCAGCCTCTGCCCCCTCACCTGGTCCAGCATGATGCGGCCCAAGCACAAGGTCGGGGTTGATGCTAACATACATGTAAAATCCTGTCGAAACCAAGCGCAGGCAAAAACCATTTTCCCGGTACTAACAATGCTAGTCATTCAGGGGGGGAAGTTCAAAGAGGCGTCTTCTTGAGATCAGCGAGAGCCAGATCAAATGTCAGAGAATCCACACTGAAGACCAACGATGCCGCGGTGGGAAGCGGATACTCACGGACGGCTGCCCAGGCACCACGAATATCGCAGGCCCATGCTACCTGGGCCCCGGCTCCGCACTGCAGCTGGCAGGGCAGGGCAGGGCAGGGCAGGGCAGAGCAGCCCTCCCAACAGCGTGTTCTGCTGAGTCTACTTCTGACAGGAACTGTGGAGTCCAGTTCCTTCTTTCAGAGCTACTGCAACACCTGCCATGAAGCCACCTCCCCCTCACAGTGCCAAGCCCCTCGGAGTCCTACAAAATCGACCCCAGCTGCGCTAACGTGCAGCGGGTGAGGCGAAATGTCACAAAGGGAGAGGGGAGTGGAGGGGGGATCCCGATGCACAGGAGGCGACTATCTTAGGTGCTGGTAAGGAACTCACTGCCAGACTAGTCATGCATCCATGCACACGATACTCGGCTTTTCTCTCCTTCCTCTTTTTTTTTGACGTTGTACTGCAACCCTGCCCTGAACTCATATGGGAATGATGCAGAGGAAAGAGGACACATTATCTGGGTAACGATGGTGTATCAGCAATTTTTCATCAATCCTGTGCTGTCAGATAACTAAAAGTAACACTTTTCTAAGGTAATGGTTGGAACATGCGGGAACCAGACGGACTTGCTTCGATCCTTTGCTCTGACACTGCCACCTGTATGCTCTTGGGTCAGTTGCAGAAATTTCTCTGTGGCTCAATGTCCTCGTCTGCAAAAGTGGGAATACTGGGTTTGCTGAGATCAAATACGAACATGACTATATAAAGTGTTAGCATAGTGTCTGGCTCTCCCAAAGCGCCCAATACATGGTGAGTATATCGGATACTATAGGGCTGGTGTATTTCCAAGGAACAAAAAAGAAGGCAGTTTTTGAGGTGTATATTAGAAAATAAATAAAAGGCACAGAACCCTTCTTGTGGGCTGTCAGACAACTAAACTACACCTACATCACCCTACCACTACTTAGTCCCAAAAATCCAAGAGGAAGATGGCACTCTCCTTCCCGGTGGTACCAAGGGAGTGTTACCGTTGTGGGGGAGGCTGGCCAGGAAAAAAATATGCCAGAGACTGGATGGTGCTGCAGAGAGGTCCTATTTATATAAAGCTGAGTGGTCGTCTTAGTTCCAGCAAATCTTTTTTCCTAGCTCTCCCAACAGAGGGACATCCTGAGTTTCTATGAACTTCACAAGCACATTCTCATTTTATCCTCAGAGTCCTAGGAGGTACATGCTATCGTTTCCCATTGTACAGATGAGGAAACCGAGGCTCCTAGGCGATAAGCAATCGGGATGCACCCACATTCGGCTATGCCATCATGAAGGCTAACTGGATGCCAACCGAACAGGTATGTGCTCGATGATCACATGACTACAGAGGTCACCATCATACTAGCAAAGCAACAGCACCAACACAAGGAATGCTGTTAAAATAAGGAGTACTTGCATGAGCATTTTCTGCATAGTTCAAAGTGCAAATCTCCTTATATGCTTTTTATGCATAAATTCTATTGGCCAGTCAAAGCAGAAATGTGTACTTAAGAGTAAAATGCTACAATTAGTAAGTGTGAAAGCATGTAACGCTGTGTGCAAAACCAAGAGTTTTCAAACAGTTAAATTAGTAGAGAAGTAAGCAGACAGTTAATATGACCATTAAGAATATGCACTGGCTAGGTACCTTCAGGAAGAACATTTTACCTTTCTAGAGACAACAAATGTTCATAAAAACATCAATGATAGCGGTGCCTGGGTGGCTCAGTCGGCTGAGTGTCCAACTCTTGGTTTCAGCTCAGGTCATGACCCGGGGTCATGAGATCGAGTCCCATGTCGGGCTCCGCCCTGATCATGGAGCCTGCTTACGATTCTCTCCCCACTCCCACCCCATGACCCTCTCCCCTGCTTGTGTGTGCCTTTCTCCCTCTCTAAAAAAAATAAATGAAATTTTAAATGACAGAAGAAGTATAGATATCAAATTATATAACAATTTTGATTAACTTTTTGTTAATGATCTTTTATCACATTAAGTAAACACCGCACAGAATAACTTAAAACCTGCACGTATCTTATTCCATTTAGGCCACATTTCTTTCAAGGAGAAATTCGATTTGTAAATTATTCACGTCTTATTAGAAAAGAATTAAAAGCAGGAGAACAATACTCCAAATTTTACCAAGACTCTGAAGGCCACCTTCAGATTTTACAAGACGGACAAATGGCCAAATTCATGTATTACAGCTAAGATGTGTCATCCTGAATTCAGACAGAAGTATGTGCAGAAATGTGGAAAGAATGAGGTACCACAAACACATTTTGTTTTCACTAATCAAATGTCAAAACAACATTTTTTTTTTAATTTTTTAATGTTTATTTTTTTGAGAGAGACAGAGTGTGAGCGGGGGAGGGACAGAGAGAGAAGGAGACACAGAATTCCAAGCAGGCTCCAGACTCCAAGCTGTCAGCACAGAGCCTGACACGGGGCTCGAACTCACAAACCGTGAGATTATAACCGGAGAGGACTGATTATAACTGACTGAGCCACCCAGGCACCGCATGAACAACAGACTTTAAAGAAGAATACTTCAGTGCAGCTCCTTCTAGTTTTAAGTGTCTAGGGACACTAAACATTTGAACAAAAGTTTGTCAAATGATGGTTTGACAATGGTAACCAATTTCAGCAGCTGAAGCATTTGTCAGGTTCGTAAAACCAAGAATCCAAGTATAGAATTCCTTCTAGAAAACCTGTTCCTGGAAAACTTTCCTGAATTACAATTTTCTATAGCCCAACTAGTTAGAGATATTATTGATGCACTGGTAGAAAGTAATTTTTTTTTAACACTTATTTATTTTTGAGAGAGAGAGAGAGAGAGAGAGCGAGCGAGCATGCGCGCCAGCAGGGGAGGGGCAGAGACAGAGGGAGACACGAAATCCAAAGCAGGCTCCAGGCTCCGACCTATCAGCACAGAGCCCGACACGGGGCTCGAACTCACTAGCCTAGTGAGATCATGACCTGAGCTGAAGTCAGACGCTTACCTGACTGAGCCCCACCCAGGCACACCAAAGTGAGTATTCAATGAATCGAGAGCAATCTAGCAGTTGCTAATGCTGAGAGAATCACTGTTCTTCCACTGTAAACTCAAACTTGTAAAACAGAACTATTCAATGTTAGAAAATGGACAGAATACGTTGTATTTTATACCGTATCATGCTTAACTCGTTTCACAGAACTTCATTCACAGGCATAGATATTCAGCTTTGGCCAAATACTGATTTTGGGCAAAAGGTTTCTTCTACACGCTTAGTGTTTTTCCTTAAGAATAATTTTTATTTCTGTTAATAATACATGCAGGTAACATTTTCAAGTCATTCTTTCTTTAGGCATGCCCTTAAGGAAGCTCCAAAACCGACCAAGTAAAAATAATGTGTAACGGTTACAAAAGGTCTGTTTTCTAGAGGGTGGAGGGTGCCAACCTAGCCTTCCTTGTCTCACATACGCCCATCAAGTCCCACACTCCAGGCTCACTGTAAAGTCAGAAATGTTTTCCAAATCACGTGCTGTTGCCACAGAGAATCTGCTACCAGGCGTCAAGTGATGTGACTACTCCACAGGCCTCTGAAGAGAGGCTCTTAGGCTTGAGGTCACGTGGCATCAGAAACACACACAACCTGGGCCCATTCGCACACACACACAGCAAGAAGTGCGTGGAAGAAAACCCAAGACATGTGGGACGGCTCTGCTATTCCAACCAACTTGCAACACCAATCCATCTTCTTAGGAAGTCCAAGGCAGTGTAAAAGTTCAAGTGCGGTTTGTAACCAATTCCTGGTCCATTACTTAGCAGCTGTGGCAATTCCTTTCTGAAGTGAGGAGACTATGCCCGCCCCCAAAGGGCTGGAGAGAGAATAAGATATACAAACATTTATGCAAAGTGCCTAGCACAAATACAATAAACGGCAGCTGGGGCTACTGTTTTATAAACACATAATGCTCAGAAAGTGCACTTCGCGGGGCGCCTGGGTGGCTCAGTCAGTTAAGCGTCCAGCTCCTGATTTGGGCTCAGGTCATGATGTCAAAGTACCTGAGCTCAAGCCCCACACTGGGCTCCACGAAGACAGAGGACAGTGTGAAGCCTGCTTGGGATTCTCTCTCCTCCCTCTCTGCAACCCCCCCCTCTCTTGCTCTCTGCCCCTCCCCCACTCATGCACATGTACAATCTCTCTAAATAAATGAACTCAAAAAAAAAAAAAAAGAACAAGTGCATTTTGCAATTTTCCAGCATGCTGCTGCACAGGGCAACAATCCTGAGATTACTATTTGAATGGTTTAACAGAAAAAGAAAAAAAAAAAAAAACAAAAAAAACTAGGTAATGTCAAAATTCTTAAAATGCTCCAATTGAAAATTTACCAACAAAGAAAAAAAGTCATTGAACACCAGATCGGTGAATCATCGTAATCAAATTAGGTTGGTTAAAAGACTGACAATATTATGAAACATGCTTCTGCCCAAAATTCTATCAATAAAGTGTAAACACATCCCAAGGACAGGCTTGTGCACAACCACCACTGACTGACTAGATGGCCTTGGGCAAGCTAGCTGGCCTGTGTGTTTTCCCACCTGCGGAAGAACACCGGCTGCATGAACCTGCACCTCAGATCTCAGCGGAAAGGTTCTAAATGAGGACACACTGAAGCACTAACATAGCAGGTACTCGTTAATGCGTGCGCCCTCCCCTCCCTCCCAGATTCCTCTCAGTTCTACAGCCTTCTTCACCAGGACACAGAGACCCAGATCACACAGTGAGAAAGGAGGATGGGTGGATGGACGGACAAATCTAAGGATGGACAGGTGGATGGGACTTGAGCCAGAGAAATGTAAAGTTCAAAACAAAACAAAACAAACCAAAAACCCTCCTCCTCTCTGGCTACTATTTTGAAGGTAAGTTTGTATGCTTGTTTCGTTCCTTCCCTTCCAGCAAAAGCAAAGGCTCCAAACTTGGTTTGTGCCAGATGGGCTATAGAGGACCCACTTGCCAAGTACTCAAAGAGGACCCTAAAAAGGCAATCGCTATGTTAACAGAACATCTTGCTCAACAGCGCCGAGTTCCATTGTGCAATATCTACGCTTGAGTACTTACTCTACCAGTTGACCTTGAACCCAGGTTTCAAGTGTAAATGTGCCAAGAGAAGGACGTGAGAATCTACAGACCCGAACTCTCTGAGAGGGGCCGATATCGCCCTACAGTAACAAACCACAGCCTAGTGCCCAGTGTTGGCCAGGGTGGGTCTACACTCTGCAAACACAGGGGTGTCATCTCTACCTAGACAGGTCCTTGGATTTTGAGCTTGAGCCTGGTTCTGAAACTCTGTAGCCTTGTGACTTTGGGCAACTCACTTCACCTCTATGGCCTCAGTTTCCTTAGTTATAAAATCAGGGTAATAACACCTAACCTATCCACTCATTAGGGTCCCGTGAGAACCAATGTAAAAAGACAGCTGGGGTGTCAACAAGACTTTTAACACCACGTAATGGGTAACAGAAGTGGAAAGCAGAGGTCAGGACTAAACAGAAAGCTTATAACCGTCTCCTCATTAAGTGTTAATCATCCATATCCCTGTGGCCTCTTCCTGAGTCTCTTTCCTCCCATCAAAATTTTGTAGAGAGAAGATTATGGGCCTTGGAATTGCACACATGTGTGTGAAGGAGCTCCACCACCTTCTAGAAAGCCTTGGGTTAGTTACTGTCCTTCTCTGAGCCTTCATATTTCGTCCATACAACACAAATAAGGCCTATTTCAGGAAGGTTTTCATAAGGTGGAAGTGAAACATTAGCCGTAATGTACCAACCATGCTTTCTAGCACACTGCAGGCAGTCAATAAAGAGATTTGTTAAACTGATACAGAACACAACAGTCTGAAACTCTGAAGCTCGCTCTCAGGGCAAATAAAGTATTTCAATACTTTCATGTCAATGCTCCAGAGTTTAAATTCTCCACAGGAGTCATCTTCCTGGAAGGGTGGCAACAATGGAAACGATCCCACGTCCATCTGGGTCTCCCTGTTCTGTCACCCAGAGGCATCACATCACAGCATCGGGCAGAGGACCAAACTAATTTTTTTTTTGTTTTTAAAACAAGTGCTATCTATTACACTAGAGAATAACTTCAAATCTAATCAAGCAGGAACAACCAAATGATGCCCGGAATTACCTTCCAGACTTTGACAGAAAGTTCTTAACGTTATGAAAAACTGATACGAGTCTAGAAGTCATGGAAAACCAAGGAAAGGGCAATAATATTCTTTCAGTCACTGTGTCACACTCTTCGTGCATTCCTTCATTTCTTCCTCACGGCAATGCACACTGGCCCTTCAGGAGGGTAAGCGGATCACCCAAGATCATCCAGCTTCACAGAGGCAGACCCTGCCTGGGTTCAAGGCCAGCCTGCCTGCATACAAATTCTGCCCACCTATCTGCCAACTTCAATTCACAGGGAACTGCAAGAAGTATCGCAAAAGAAGATACTGTAGGTAGACCAATCGACTGGAATCAGAGTCTCACTGATGGGTCAGCTATCACTTTACTGATTATGTGACTGTGTACGAAGCTTTCACACAGAGCACCTCAGGGTCTAACACAGTACCTGCACAAAGCTGGTGACACAGACCAATAGGTATTATCTGAGGGATGAGAAACTCAGCACGGGTAGGTGACCAACCACTTTTTTTCAAGTCACCCAGGCTCCTAAGTGGGGAAGCTTCGTTTTTAATTAAGCTCTTCGTTCCTCAGCGATTCCACTCAACCATACTGTCTTCTCTTAAAGCCAAAGTAAAGTATTCACAGCCCCTGTATTTGCTCCAAGCAGTAACCATAATCTGTGTGACAAACCCGGATTCCTCACACAGCATATGCCAGGCGCTTGGCTTTATTTCCAAGAGATAGAAATTATTATCCTTGTCTCTTTTTAAGTGGATGTAGAAACTGAGGCTCAGAGAGGAAAGTTCCTTACTGCGCCCAAAGAAACACAGCTACAAATGGCAGAGCCAAAATGCAAACTCAGGTTGGACACCAAAGTCTGCGCACTTGGCCACCACCTGGAGCCGCCTCCTGGTCTCCGCCCTTTCCCTCCCCCGAGATCAATCCAGGTCTCCAGACGCTTCTGTGTTGTGTATGATGTGTCCGATAGCACCCGGCCCTCCCATTCTCTTTCTGGAAGACTCCAATGCAATACCCATCCGACACCATCACCTCGCAGCTTTAGCTACACGAAGAGCCTCAATGCTTGGCTTCTCTCCCTCTTCTACCCATCATCATGAATCAGGGCACCTCGGGTGGGGCGCTCAGCTAACTTCTGCCCAAAATGGGGGAGACAACTTTGCATCGACCTAACAGCCACGGCAGGCCGAGGTAAGGGTTCTTCTCAGGCAAGGCTGGTAACATTTTGTTTAAAGCGAACTTTCAGATCAAAAACACACCCGTATTCATCATGTCAGATCAAAATATAAGCGAAAACAAAAGAGCAGTTAAGTCCACCAAAACTCTCCCTTCCCTGTCACTGAACTTGGTGAAAGTTAACAATGATGGATTATAGAAAAGGGAAACTACCAAAAATGTCCCAAGAGTCACCACTATCTGCCGGGATTCAGTATCAATTTCAAGAGTTCTCTACAGACAGGGGTCTTATTTAGATAATCTCTCTACTTCCAAGCACAACAGAATCGATTTTCACACAAAAGTAAATCTGTTTATCAAAATGGATTACCAAAATAAGCCTCGGACACATAAACACAAAAAGAACTTGGACCCTCATCGGCACAATGTCCTCCTACCCACCCACCCCACCACCCCCCAAAAAAACCAGGGTAAGCAGCAAGGAATGAAAACAAAAAATTTATTTTGGGAGACATATAAAAAGAGTTAAATAAACTTGAATTTTCAGTTAAGACTGGCATGCAAATAGTTATTTTGTAAGTGTAAAATGTAGGTACCCCTCCCTCGATTTCATATTATTTTTTAAAAATTTTTAAATTTTTTGAGAGAGAGAGCGCACACGTGACAGCTGGGGGAGGGGTAGAAAGAAAGAGAGGGGGACAGAGGAGCCAAAGCGGGCCCTGTGCTGACAGCAGCAAGCCCTGACGAGGGGCTCGAACTCACAAACTGTGAAATCATGACCTGAGCCAAGGTCAGATGCTTAACTGACTGAGCCACCCAGGTGCCCCTCAATTTCAGATTAACTGAAAATAGAGACTAAAAAGAAACAGGTCTCTATGGAAAAGCTTAATTTAAAAAGAGGAGGGGCCGGGGCACCTGGGTAGCTCAGTAAATTAACCATCTGCCTCTTGGTTTTGGCTCGGGTCATGATCTCACATGTGGGTTCGAGCTCAGTGTCAGGCTCTGTGCTTAACAGTGTGGAGCCTGCTTGGGATTTTTCTCTCTCCCTTTCTTGCACTTGTGTGCACACACACATGCGCCCTCTCTCTCTCTCAAGATAAATAAATAAACTTCAAAAAGGCGGGGGGGCGGGGGAGGGGTGCGTAGGAACATCCAAGTCTAAAGATTTTAGTGAAGTATTACCATACAGTGGAACAATTCGTAGCTTTTCACAAACATCTGAGTCTCACAAAACAAACTCCTCACTCAGAAACACACGTGCACAAAGTGTTGCCTATAATTTCAAAGGCTGTGGACCTAGAGAAGCCTATTCTTGGGCCCCTTGTTCAGAATCCTAGGAGTGGCAGGGACGTCGGATGGCTTCTTAGGAGATCTGGCTTCTAGTTCTGGCCCAGCCACCTTGTCACCCTGATCTAGTCACTGCCTCTCCAGATCTCAGTTTCCTCCTCATCCATGAACAATGATTCATCCTGACTCTAGGGTCGAAATTCTAGCAAAGTCTACTAATGACAAGTAAGATTCAGAGATTTAGTAAAAATCACCTCCTTGCCATTTTTTAATTGCTAATTTTAATCTCCTACTGCGGTCCTGTATTTGAAAGCTTTCCCAGTTGGCTTTCCCTTCAAAAGGAGGTAAGTGGCTTCTACACATGGAACAGAGCTAGTACTATAAAGCAAGCCAAAAAACCTTCTGCCAGAACACACTCTCCCGTTTCCTTAAAGCCCTGCTGCAATAGGTCTTGTGACAGCCTCGCCCAGCCCAGTGTATAATAAAGCTGCTGCAATCACTTTATTTCCCCATCTGGACGGCCATCCCTAACCAGCCCTGCTTCCCTACAAGCCCTCGGAGCGACACGACCACATTTAGAGGAACTGCATTCCGGCTCCACTACAGATATACAGAGTTCATTGTTTCAGCTCCTGGAGCCAGGCTTCTCTTCCTGAGGCCGTGAGGCAAACAGCAGAAGCAATCTAATCACTGGCCAGATGGGAAGTACGATGGAACGGGAACAGATCCCTCCCTGGAATCCGGTCCTAGGGCAGCTCAGGTATCCAGAGCTCATTTGAGATGACGCCCCTCCTACGGTCATGGTATCTGAGGCACCCATTAGAAAGTATCTGAAAAGAACCTTCTGTCTGGCTTGACTGGAAAAGTTACCAACTGGGCAGGTAAAGTAAACAAACGGAAAACAAACGGAAAACCTGTTGATGTAACAGTAAGTAACCTTACGTTCTGAAATCTCTCCTTGGCCCTTCCAGTCCTCCTCCCTCCAAACAGCTACAAATGATGAAAAATAAAAGCAACTACAGTAAGCCTAACATGAGCACAGTATCAGAGAATTTGGGAATATCCACTTAACTTACAAGGATCCCTCGATTACCAAAGAACATAAATCCCAACGGGGTTTCTTCTTGTTCAGATTGTGTGGCCAAAAAGAGGTGATGACCACAGAATGGTAAAAGCAATGTATTAAACAAGACCAACTTCCAATGGGAAAGGGTGGCTGCCGTCATGCATTTCTTTCTCTATTTATACAAGAAAAAGAGTTCTTCAAATGTTCTAACAACCCTCCTTCAAAGGGCTCTCTAAAGAGAATGCCTAACAACGGAACGTGCAGACACGCAGGATTTCCTCCTCAATGTTTCCAGGACAACTCAGTTGCTTTTTCCTGCTCGTCAGATGAAGAGACCACGGCTCTTGATTTTACTCATAGAAATTACATTCAAACCAAAACTCCGTGGTTCAGCATATTTTCTGCGTGCACTTATGCAATTAAAATACTTGTTTCTAATGAACTCTTCCGAGTCTTGAAGACATAACAGAAAGAAACGTATGGGAGACAACAACTTTCTTCTTGTACTAAACTGGGATCAACTACATACACGGTAACGGAATGCCAGCCCACAGATGAGACCCACTCGGCGTTTTCAGTGAAACCGAAGAGGCGAGAAGCAGGGAGGCAGGGAGAGAAAACGCTGAGACCACTTACGTCTGTTCTCTCTCAGGCAGTGAGGCGGTTAGCAGGAGCGAGCTGACGAGCCTCCAGCAGAAGGCCAGGCCCGGAGCTGAGGGTTTCATTCGTGGCAGAGTCGCGGGGAGATGCCAAGTGGGCGGCCCTGCCGTACATGGGGGGGGCGGGGCTGGTGAGGAGGGGAAGGAAGGGGGGAGAACTTACTCGGTTAGAAGCTGGTGCAGCTGGTGATAGCCCCGCTCCAGGGCCAGGCTCACAGGTGTCACCCCTTCCTGGTTGTGGATGCTGAGGGCCCCGCGGCCACCGGGCTTCTGCAGCAGGAACCACGTCAACCTCAGCAGGCCCAGCCGCACGGCAAAATGCATCAACGTCTCCCGGGGGCCGCCGTCTGTGCGTGGGGGGAGCAAATGAGAATCAGCGGGGAGAACGTGAACACACAAAGCAAATGAAAAGAAAGACGAGTTGCGTGAACACCACCGCCTCCAAAGACCTAGGATCCTAAAGTCAAACCACAACGTACACGGCGTAATCGTGGCCGGGTACAACCAGCTCTCAAGGAAGATGGAACGAAGCCGGAAAACAGTGTGACAGGCAAAGTCTCCAGGAGAACCAGGCCATTTCTATGTTCTGACTGAACACGTTCGTGCAATCAATTTATACGGGTAAATTCACACGTGTGGTTTCTTCCCTTAAACGAGAGAGAGAAAGTGCCGCCTCACAACACGGGGACCCAAGAGGGGGAACAGCTGTTGGGGCTTAGATGGGTGTACCAGGAGGTGCAGTTACTTAAAGGAAAAAACACCCAGACGGGAGCTGGCTAAACACTAAAAACAGGTTCTGCTTGTTAAGTACACACAGGTCTTTTTATTCCCCCACATTAAGGGCAAATCAAATTGCAGGCACTGCCAGCTTTGTTTTGTTGTGTTTAATGAAAGAAAGAAATGCATCTCCAGGCATAATAAGAAAGACTCATTCTCGGATAATGTGCTAGCAAGTTCAGAAACGCGCTCGGGCTTCCTGCACTTGAAGCGAAGGCTCCTCTCGGGTACAGTGAGTCACGTCGAAGGTGGGAGGATGAGGGAGGCTCTGGAGTCCAGCAAACCCAGGTTCAAACTGCCCTCTGCCAGATGGCAGAAGGCCATCTGCCATCTGTGTGACTGGGCCTCATCCGTGTAACCTGTGTCAGCTTCATCTCTGCACCCCCGCCTTCACCTGGCCCCCAGGGTGGCCGTAACAAAAGGGCAGAGGTGGAGGAACGCGGGACAGAGACTGGCCGCACGAAATCCTCAGTGCCAGCTTCCTTCCCTTCCTCTGCTCTCTCCTTCTGGACTTCAGGTTACGTTCCGGGTTCACTAACACAACACTGTCTCCTCCTCAGGTCTCCTGTGCACAGCCTGGGAGGAGAGCTAGGACCACCACCCCATGGGCTGAGCGACACTCACCTCCAGGGGGCACCACTCGGGCCCTGGGGTGTGAATGGTGCCCACGAGTTGTGCCTGCCCTCTTCTACTCATTTTCCATGGCTCCCTCACGTCTTGACTTCCCCACAGGCATTCCCAGACTCCTTGGACCCCAGTGTTTTCTCCTGACCCTGAAGACCTCCATGCTCCTTAAGTGAAGAGCAGTTAAGAATGAACTGTCTTTGAGGCACCTGGGTTAAGCGTCCGACTTTGGCTCAGGTCATGATCGCATAGTTTGTGAGTTTGAGCCCCACGTGGGGCTCTGTGCTGACAGCTCAGAGCCTGGAGCCTGCTCCAGATTCTGTGTCTCCCTCTCTCTCTGCCCCTCCCCTGCTCTTACTCTCTCTCAAAAAAAAGTAAACATTAAAAAAATATTTTTTAATAAAAAAATTTGAAAAAAAAAAAAAAAAAAAGAATGACCAGTCTTTGAACCTGTGATTTTACACTGAACCTCTCTGGTTTCCAATGTCACATGCATATTAGTCGAGTCTCCCTACTGCCAAGTAAATTTTCTTAGATGCAAAAGCCATCTTTCATATTTTACGTTTTTCCTACAGAACTACACATACTGATTCAAGAATTTATAGGGTGTTCAGCAGAGGCACGTGGCTGGAAAGAGTTCATTACCGCAGAAGAAACCTGCATGTGCAGGTGATAATCAACACCTCAGAGCAGGTGGCAGGCCCAGACACAAGGGCAAAAAGAACCTTCACAGAAGCTCAAATATCACCACCTGACTTGTGCCTCACAGCGGTTCACAAGCACTCTGCTGTCCTGGTCAAAACCAAAGAGCTAATAAGGCATCGACCAGGAACTATGTGACTTTTTAGAGACTGGTTCACCTGGCCTTGCTGGGCGATACTACACCCTCACCCTTTCTGATGCCTGATGTGCTGAGGCAGCTCAGTATCTCCAAGAGCCAACAACAAAGCCATGCACCTGTTCCAGCTCCCCGGATCGCATCCTAAGGTCCTAAGCAGCGGGTGCCACGTGCACCTGTAGGTTGCCCCTTTCTGGAATCAACAAGAGGTGTACCACGTGGTCAGGACTCACAAGGTGCCATGCTCTGGGCTAAGTACATTGTGTATGAATGCCTTTCACCCTCACGATAACCCCGTGAGGTCTCGTTATCCTCAGTTTACAGACAAAGACAGATTAACAACTTGCCCAAGAGAATCAGCAAGATTTGAAAATCCTTCTGTTGAGTCTAGGAACCACTTATCCTCTCCATTACTCCACCCTCTTTTTGTAAAAACCCAGCAACCACGCAAGCGAGCTAATGGTGTGGTCTACAAAATCACCTTTTCGTGTTTTCCTCCAATAGATAAAAATTTTTACCCAACTTATCTTTCGTTACTGTTCTCATTCCTTTCATCTAAGCTTCAACCCCAGAGCATGTACAATTCAGGATCCATCTCTAGTCTCTACTATTCTGTACTTTTTGCCTCTCATGATCCTTTGTCCTTGTCTTCTGTACTCTGAGAGTTACTCAACTTTGCTTTTCAGATCCTTAGCTGCATTTCCTGTGAGGTCAACAGAGTCCTTTGTCCCCAGTTGGAATTTAATTATGCTATGGGGTTCTGGATGTCCCTGTGTCTTTTCAACCAACTCCCTTTTCCGTCTTTGCCCTCACTGTGATGGCTTTTTGCAGATGTAATTAAAGCCCCTAATCAGTTGATTTAATAAGGAAGATTATCCTGGATAATCTGGGTCGGTCTAACTGAATCAGCTGGAAGGCTTTAAAAGCAGGGCTGAAGTGTCCCCCGGAGGTCGGCCTCAGCCTGTGTTCGTGGGGTTCCATCCTGCTCCAGATCTCCCCTTCCTGGTTCACTGAGGATGACAGCTTTGGCTCATCTCAGTGGGTTTGAGCTTGTCCAAGATCTTCTCCTCTATTCCTGCCCTAACGGATCTTGGGCTTGCTTAACAGAGCCCCCACAATCATGTAAGCCATGCCCTACAATAAATCTTAATTGGATACTTCTCCCACCGGTTCTGATTCTGTGGTGGAACCCTGATCGAGGGGCTTCCGGCATAGAAGTAGATACTCTCTCAACTTATTTTCTCTGTGCTGCCTCCTTCTCTAATTTCATAATAGGTCTGCCCTCTTTGAGCTTTTAAAGGACAAGTAGGAACGCTCTTCTAAATTTTTCTTTGGCTTCTTAAAGAAAACTATACTCCGGGAGCCTTCCATCTGGATATTCATGATGCTTCTCCGGTTCCTTTAGGGTGTTAATTCACTTAATGCACCACACGCCGGATGGCTGGCTTTCCCGTTTAACCATGCTCAGTTGGAAAAATCCCTATGGAGGTCCAGCGTGTACCCACAGAGAAGGTAGTAGAAAAGGTCTTCAGTCCCTCTTGCTATCTACTTACATTTGCTGGAATCCCCTCCCACACCCACTTCCTCTGATCTGCAGAGAAAGCTGGTGGGCCTAGTATGCGTTCAGCCACGGTGCGACTTTTTCACACGGTCAGATTTTCCCACGAAGCAAAATGTTCCAGATTCGGGGAACAATCTAGTGATCCAAGACTGCACTGTATTTTTCCTTCCCCATCAATCCACCTGAAGGCTCTGCTCACAGTACTCTGAATCTGTATCTATGAGAACCCGAATCCCCAGTCTTTTCTGCTGTTCTGTGCTGCCTCTTCAGTAAACTGCAGCACGATGCGGGGACTGGAAGTCCACACTCCACGGGGAAGGAAACAGCAGGCCAGTGTGAGAGACGGGCTTTTACAAAAACGACACTGTAACCTTGTCACTGAATCAAGGTTTGAGAGGCAACAAAACTGCCGGAGCCAAAAGTCCTGCCACGAGGAACCGCCTGTCCTGGAGCCAACAGGTGTTAACCCTCTGCCAAGAAAAAAAAAATCCCTTAGTGGTCTTTTAAAATTTTTATTGTCTCTTTTAGCAGCTATGATAGAGCTGTTCAGAGGGCTGTGGGAGCTGAGACACCGGACAGTGAAGGCTGAGGTTCTGGTGACTAACATCAGATCTAGAGAATGGAGACCACTCAGGTGGTCCCGTGCAGTCTTTTTTTAAAACCTGCCTAATCCTTCTCTCCACCCAGATTCCCACCCGCAAAGATGATCAGAGCTTTTCATTTAGTGATACAATCCTGTGACTAAATAAGGACGAAGATTTCCCCCAAGATCTTCCCCAGAGTGGTTCTCCTCCCATTCTTCAGAGCTAGTTTCAGCAGCCCACCCTGTGCAGCCTGGGGTCAGGCTGGGAGGGTCCTCCGGGTGAAAACCACCTCCATTCACCACGCCCGTTAACCACCGAGGCACTGAAGAGCCGAGACAGGAACCGAGACTTGGTAACTGAGACGGAAGACCTCCTAACCGCACCATTCCCCCTCCGCCCAAACGCGTCCTTGTCACTCGCGTTTAAGGCAGAGCTAAGGCCAAAGGTACAGTGTGGAAGCTGCTGTATGCGACCAGGGACGGGAGAACTAAAATGGACAAACTCCCCTATGCTCATGCTTGAAGGGGAGATGAACTTGAGAAATCAGTAAAAGCTGGGGTGCGTGGGCGGCTCGGTTGGTTAAGCGTCTGAGTGCGCGGAGCCTGCTTCAGATTCTCTCTCTCTGCCCCTCCCCTGTTCATACTCTCTCTCACTCTCTCTCAAAATAAGTAAAATAAAAACAAAATTAAGTTCAAAAAAAAAGAAAGAAGCAAAAGCAAAACTAAGTCTCATTCTCCTTCAAAGAACCTTTCTTTCTGGAGCTGTCCTGTGGTGGCCTTCGATAGGCCACGTTATTGTGCCCCACGGGGCCCCTCAATGTTCTGTCTCTAAAAGGTTACCAGGTGTTGGTCATGCTAAATTCAACATGAGTCGCTTACAAGCCAATACACGCTCTCCCCATAGGTCTTCCTCCGTGTTACAGGTAAAGAAACGGGGAGGCAGAGATGAAGTATTTTGCACGAATTTTTGCAGTGAAGCCAGGATGTTAACTAACGGGAGTCCACTGCCCGTGCGCGTCGCATTTCACAGCATCAAGTCTACAGCCAAGAGTTCTCCACGCCATGCTCATGCCTGCTGTGCAGGGAGACCAAGGAGCCCCGAACTCATGTAAACTGCTTCAGGCACACATCTAAATGCTCTTCTTCCGGAGGAGAAACCCAAGCTATTTTCAAAGGAGTCACTGACCTGAAAAAAGTTAAAAAGCACTGTATCTGAACAAGGAGTGGGAGGGGATCTTACATGACCCCTTTGTTCAAATATCAGGCTGAACAACCTGTAAATATCCTGGCTTTCAACAGCAAGTAGTCCTGTTACATAACAAGGGGCCTTATTTACCTTATTCTCCCAGGGGACACGCTGGCTTTGCACCTTCTTCTTTTAAGTACCTTTGATTCATTCATGTGAGCACAATGTTCCTTTACATCCCTCCCTCAGCAGCAAGCAGGTACCTCTTAACTCACGCTACACAGCCCTCAGAGCACCCAGGATTTGTAGATTCTAATCCACAATGAATTGAACTCCAGCTGCAGAATGTGAATCCAGCACTTGAAATCAGGTTCCTGATCCCAGTTGTTGACTTAAAGGCAGGTCTATCAAGTTCCTTGCATGCATTTCACCTTGCAAAGTATGTATCTAACTTATTCAATTTCTTATGTTCTTTGAATTACTTGTAATTTATGTATAATAAAACTCACTTTTTGGGGGGAAGGCATACAGTTTTCTGAGTTGGAACACACGCATAGATTCTTATAACTACCACCACACCAAGATATAAAACCATTCCAACAGCCAAAGAATTCCCTCATGACACTCATTTGCAGTCAGACCTATCCCCACTCCTAGCCCCTGGCAGCTACTGATCTATTTTCTGTCCCTGTAATTTCGCCCTTTTCAGAATATCCTAAAAGAAAAATCACCCCGTAAGTGACCTTTGGAAATGGATTTGTTTTACTTAGCAAAATATGTTCAGGTTGTTGCATCTGGACCCCCAACAATTTGCCCCCTTTATTTTTTTTATTTTATACCTCCCTTTTTGTTGCTGAGTAGTGTTCCACTATATGGATGTATCACTATTGGTTTATATATTCACCTAATGAGGGAAATCTGGGTTGTCTGAAGTTTTGAGGGATTATAAATAGCGCTGCCATAGGTATATCTGTGCAAAGACTTTTTTGAGTAAATGTAAGTTTTCATTCTCAAGGGTAAGTAGCCAAATGTGGAATTGCTGAGTCATATAGTAAATGTACATTGAACTTTGTAAGAAACTGCCGAACTAGTTTCTAGGACAGCTATATCATTTTGCATTCCCACGAGCAACGCATGAGATGTTCTAAACCCTTGCCAGCTTTTTAATTTGACAGGATTTTTAATTTTATCCTTTCTAATGGGTGTGTAATGGTACCTTATTGCAGTTTTAATGCACTTTCCTAAGTGTTCAAACTTGATTTAGCCTTTGCTAGCACTGTTAAGCAATTTTGTGCAACAGAAACTGAAGAAGCACATGGCAAGTCCACAAAAATATTAAAGCTGGCCAGTTCCCTATCAAAGACAAGGAAGCTAAGGTCTAGAGAGGGGAAGTGATAGGCCTCAAGTTTCAGACTGTGCTTTTCCTAACAGTTCTTTTTATTTTATTTTATTTTTTTTTTTTTTCAACGTTTTTTATTTATTTTTGGGACAGAGAGAGACAGACAGAGCATGAACGGGGGAGGGGCAGAGAGAGAGGGAGACACAGAATCGGAAACAGGCTCCAGGCTCCGAGCCATCAGCCCAGAGCCCGACGCGGGGCTCGAACTCACGGACCGCGAGATCGTGACCTGGCTGAAGTCGGACGCTTAACCGACTGCGCCACCCAGGCGCCCCATAACAGTTCTTTTTAAAAAATCATGGTAATATGAACAAACTCTCCAATTCCTGTAACTTCTTTAAATAAGACAAAACCAAACGATAAAAACACCGTTAAGCCCCACAAATAACTAATGCAATCCCATCCCGATACTGATCTGTAAATGGCCAAGCAGAACTCCCACACAGATACAGAACAGCAGGGGCTAGAGGTGTTGAGGCCTCAAGATGAGGTTTCTGAAAAGGTGCTCATGCTCCGTATGATGGCAAACATTCTGATCTTTAGATCTTAGCAGTGCAGAGGCTCCTTGGTCAATATACCAATTAGAAAAAGCAAAAGCAAAGGATAAATGCTTTCTTCCTTGATTTGGTTTTTGAGTGCACGAGCTTTCTTTTTTGTCTTCCTGAGGCAGGCCTGCACTGGCAGTATGCGGACAATAAGCCCCTGACGATAAGGGACACCACTGCTGCAGCCGGTCACAGGACAGAAGAGAACAGAAGCTGGCAAATAGCTCTCCAGCGGGAGGGAGAATACACGTATCTGGCGAGTGTGTGGGAGCAGGCACTGGGCAGGCCCCTGAACCAGAACCCGCTGGGCGGTATGGCTCAGGCTCTGCTCACTGGCAGGGAGGGTGACTTCTGGTCTGCTCGCCCTACATAACACGATAATCAGAGCTGGGTGGCCACTCAAGGGCAGTCCTGTGATTGTCCAGCTCTTTCAGAGAGAAAGTAGAAAGATAAGGAAACCCTCCTGGCAGATCGGTAATCCAAGACAGCTTTGATCAGTAGCAAAGCACACGCACACTGTGATCTCTAGCTGCGGAACTCCTAAACCTTCCCAACTTGATGTGAACTCAGGAGGGAACGAGGGTGAGGTTTATTGAACCCCAAGCATATACTGTTTCATCTAAATATGTACATAGGGGCGCCTGGGTGGCTCAGTCAGCTAAGCAGCTGACTCTTGATTTCACCTCAGGTCATGATCTCGCAGTTCCTGAGTGTGAGCCCGGCACTGGGCTTTGTGCTGACAGCTCAGAGCCTGGAGCCTGCTTTGGATCCTCTGTCCCCCTCTCTCTGCCCCTCCCCAAATTGCATGCTCTCTCTCTCTCTTTCAAAAATAAATAAATGTTTTAAAAAATTTTTAAATAAATACGTACGTAAAATCATGACATCTGGTAGATGCCATGCGCCACACGATGATTCTGCAGGGAAACCCGTCTGAGTAAGAGGAACGTGCATAGTTACTACATCAGAGCTTTTTTAAAAAGTGGAGCCATTCCTTCAATGAACTCTTCTACGGAGAGCCAGTAGATGAAAGAAGTTAAGAGGTACATTGCTCTGGATAAAGAGGCCCAGACAGCTCTGGTGCTCCCCCCTAGCCCCTGCCCCTATCCCCCATCTTTTCTTTCCTCCAACTCCACAGAGTCTCTAGAAAACGTCAGAAGACAATAAATGAAAACCCTGTCTTTAGTAATTAAATACCCAAAGGATGACAAGAAGTTATTCTGCTACAGTCCTTGCGAAGGATGGGTCACTTTCTCCACGCAGAACACACATGGACCCCAGACCCGCAGCAAGGTCACCCGCGTGCCACCCTCTGCTGTAAATGGGAACTGAAAACAGCCACAGTAAAGCTCCAGCCCGCTCTGGGCATTTCTCTGCAAGAACAAGTTTACCGGCTCCGCTGAAGGACGGAGAAGAGACGCCCTCGAGGCCACAACTGCAGGACGCATCCAGCCGCTGTGGAACGCCTGAGGGCAATGACTGTAGGGAAGCAGCCGCCATTAAGACCCTCAGTCTTCCCAAATGTGTCTGTGTTCTTGGTGGGTTTAAGTTCTTACCATGAGACGTCTGATCTGTCCCCAGCACATTCCACTCCGCTGGCAGCTTCAGGTGTCTGAATGCCAGGGCAACCTTCTCATCAAGGGAATTCACATCCCCAGATGGGGGTCCTGACCGGTCGAGGAAACGGGTGAAGTTCAGGGCCTGCTGGTTGCCGGCGCTGGCGGCCAGGAACTGGGCTGCATCGTACGCCTCATCCTGGACGAACCGGAAGTCTTGCTCGGCCACCACGAACACGGGAAGGCCGTCCTTGGAAGCACACAGCTGCACCCGCACGGTCTCACAGCAGTCGTGACCTGAAGAAAACACGTGTGGCAGAGAAGACAGTATGAGAGCCTTCCCAGTGCAAGGAAGACACCGCTGGGTCCTCTCTGCTCCTCCTGCACGAGACCCAAGTTCTCCTTCCTAAAAGAAACGCCTCCTTCCTCGGGGCTCTGACAGCAATCTTCCAAACTCCTGTACGCTCCATTTCTGGCTCGTTTTGTGAACTGTTATTTGCAACTATCAGTCAATTTCCTTACCACCAGCAAATAGCTCTGTCCCCTAGATGTACCCCCTAGAGCATAATGTTGGGCACTGAACAGTCACTGAGGATCTCGGTATGTTCTGAATTATGGCTGGTCGACTTGAACAGAGGAAAGGAAGAAAGCTGAAGGATCTTACGAGGCCACGCAGGTCTGATACCAACCGAATGCAAGTAGATCTGGAAACGCAACAGGGAGAAAGCCGCGCAGGAGGCTACATGGGAGGAATTTCACGCATTCCCCAGCGCTTGCCCTATTACCACCACAACACAATCAATCAAATGATGGAGCACTTTGAAAAGTACAAAACAACTTGATCTCATTTCACTGTTATTAGCACTTCAGGGCCTATGAAATAACTTCTCTCAGATACACTCTTCCCTGTACTGGAATGACATCAACCAAATCGCCTGGTTCACACAGGGATGATGCAATGCTGTGGCCAGAAGCCCAGCTCAGGGCAAGAAGCATGCCAGAGACTGGTGCCCACCGTCCAGACCTCGTGAGCTGCCACAGACACGCCACCGCAGAGCGCTCTGCTCCAGCAAGATCAGAGAGGTCTGACCACACTGTTTCTGTGGGTAAGGCCCTCCTGGAGAATCAGACTCTCTGCTGGACTTTCAGCCTCACAGAATTAAGTACGTACGACACGCAGAATATAATCACTGAAACACACTGTTTTCCCTCAACGTCCAAACACTGATCTCCACTGGCAAGAAGTACGCTCCTAACATTATCATTTTTCTCCCCTAAAATGTCTTTCTTATGAGAAAAACGGAAATGAAAATGGAGTCAGGTGTTTCTGCTCCATGAGTGATGCCACCCTGTGCTTCTCCTGACCAACCACAGGCACCTGCACACCCACAGTGTCCCTGCAGCCTCTCACATGCACTGCTTTTCCACAGTGGGAGCAAAGCCAAGGGAATCCCTCCACACGGTCCACAGGTGTGACTTTCCACACTGTGGCCACGGACCAGTAGAGGCTTCAGATGTGCACAGAACTAAGCTTTCTGCTGCTTTCGAAGGAGAAAACAGTCGGGGCACCTGGGGGGCTCAGTCGGTTAAGCATCCGACTTTGGCTCAGGTCACGATCTCAGAGCTCGTGAGTTCGAGCCCTGCGTTGGGCTCTGTGCTGACAGCTCAGAGCCTGGAACCTGCTTCAGATTCTGTGTCTCCCTTTCTCTGACCTTCCCCCATTCATGTGCGTGCGCGCTCTCTCTCTCTCTCTCTCTCAAAAATAAATAAACATGAAGAAAAAAGAGAGAGAACAGTAATTGTTTTTCCCATGTGAACAATGAGAATAATAAGTAAATTGATTTTCCACATACTACTCCGCAGGGGCCTCCTTAGGCCCTTTAACCTCATGACTAAAGAAATCTCTCACTGCTGTGTAATTTTAGGGCGGTAACAAGTTTCACGAACCAAGTACCTACTCTACGCCAGGCACCAGACACGGCATTTTCTCTACATGACAAGTTTATGAGGGATGTACTATCCTCATGTGACAGATGACAAAAACAAGATTTCAAGAAACAATGTGACCAAGGTCACACAGATATTAAGAAGCAGAATCCATTATTCAAATGTGATGCCAAGGGATGTGGCCTATTATATCTGATGCAAGAGTTTGTCCCCGCCTGTGAGGAGCCTGATACTTGAATGACAGGCCTGTATCATGGCTAAGCAAGAATAACAGGCGCATTAGCCGCTGAGATCAGTGTCCACATAAACACAAAACTCCACCAGGTACACCTGCTGCCTTCCGAGCTGAATTCTTTATACCAAGGCCATAGGAAACAGGAGAACTGTCTGCCTGGGGATGTGTGCGTGTGTGTGTGCACACCCGTGTGTGTGTGGACACCCACATGTGTATTTCAATTCAATACATATGCTGAATCTATACATTCAACATATGAAATGAAAATCAGAAAAAAAAAAACAACTTAGCCTTTCTTTGAAGAACAGCCAACCTAACGATATAAAACAACAATGTCAACACAAACAAGTCCACTGACTCAGGTAGGAGGTTTGGAGAATTTTCTGGCGGAAAGCATATCTTTCAAACGGTTCCAGTGCATCTAACAGCTGGCTATGCCCCGAGCCCAGGGCACTGTGGTTACGAGGCGGACACGAGTAAGGTGAGGGTGTCAGCCCCTCCAGAGGTGTGCAGTCTATAAGGGGAATCAAACACGTGGCAGGGAACTGCAAAGGAAGTCAGAAGGGCACGGGTTCTGGAAGACACTCGCACAGTGCAACTGGTGGGAGAGGAACAACACGTTTCGCGTGGGCAAGAGCAGGAAGACTTCACGAAGGAGGCGGCCATTCGGAAGGACCTTTTGGACAGGTACCCCGCTCTCGGCTCTGCAAGCCCGGGGTCCTCCAGTAGAGCCCTCAGCACCCGGACGGCCGGTGCCCATCTTCTCTTACCTAACAGACACTTCTAGAATACTTGCTATGTGCTCGACTGTCTTCTCTGTGCTTTCCAAGTAACAGTTCATGTACTCCTCATAGCAACCCTACGCAGTAGATACTATTATTATACCCATTGACCAGATGCAGAAACCAAGGCACAAAAATATTAAGTAATCTGGCCAAGGTTATAAAGCTCCTCGGTGGCAGAATTAGAATTTGAGCCCACTTTCTGGCTCTAGAGTCTGCCCCTTCTCCCAAGTTTCTGAGTACAAGAAGACTGGAAGGGTACCATGGAAGAATCAGCAGGAAAGGAATAAAAACGCCAGAGACAATCTTAAGCCGTGTGACCTCAGATCACCTCTGCTTCTCCAGACCTCAACTTCTTCATTCACAGCACGAGGGAGTGGCCCCTACAGGCCCCAAGGTTTCCCCAGAGTTATGGCCTGTAGATGTTACCAGGTGGAAGGTGGACAGGCAGAGAAAGTTAGCAAGAGATTCCAAGAACAGAGAAGAGTTTGAAAAGCATAAAAATGGAAGCAGAAGTTAAGTTCAAGGGATGGAAATTACAGTTTCGAGAGGATATTAATTTGATCACATCTGGATGCTTAGTGACAGCACAGACCTGGGTTCAAACCTATTTTCCTTACTTTTTAGCTATGTGTCCTGAGGTAAATGACAATGTCTTTAATACTATTAAATCTAGACAGCCTGCGTGGCTCAGTGGGCTAAGTGTCCAACCCTTGATTTTGGCTCAGGTCACGATCTCAGAGTTATGAGACTGAGCCCCATGTTGAGCTCTACGCTGAGTATGGAGCCTGCATGGGATTCTCTCTCTCCTGTTCTCTCTCTCTCTCTCTGCCCCTCCCCCACTCATGCTCTGTCTCTCAAAATAAATAAGTAATCTTTAAAAATCTAGACAGTCTCCTGGTCTTATAAGCAAAGAGCTATAATTTAGAAGAGTTTTCTCAAATTCTTCAATACTATAACCAACCCAAAACGACATCATACCTAACCTAGATTCATTTTCAATTAAATAAGATAGATGTAACACTACGTATTTCAGTCGGAAGAATTAATTACTTTAAAGTAAGAACAGTGTGGTTCTCATTCATGAACCTCACCAATAATTACAGCATTTTCGACATATCCAGGATTAAGCTAATCTATACACTCCTCACAGCCCCTTGAGGTACATATGAATAACTGCCAATAAACACTAAAATCACAAGTTTCAAAGTTCAATGACGAAAATGTGAATAATTTGGGATCCAAACTGAATTCTGCCTTCAAAACTTAATCTTGCTTACAAGTGATCTTATACTAACTTAATAGACACTACCCAGATGAACAATCATTATTCGTTCTTACCGGTTTCCTTCCTCAAGCCTGTGCCAAGGTGAGAAATCCAAGCCTGAACCAGAAAGGGAGTTACAGCGCCACAGACACTAAATAGCGTCCACCGCCCCATAAACGCTCCTTCTGTCCAGACTCAGAGTTCACACCATGTTCCCGGCCTTCAACTACACACACACACACACACACACACACACACACACACACACACACGCACGCACTCTCATGCCCACAGAAGAGGGTTTGCCTGAGTGCAAAAAAGCCACGGTGAAGCGACAACCTCACTCAGAACTGTGGAAGCACACAAGGGCAAAGTGTTCGGAAATGTAACTGGAACTGCTAAACCACTGGTTTGCTCGGCTGGCAGAGGCTGGGGAGACCCTGAAGGCGGTCCACGAGTGTGCGTGTGTGTGTGCGCGCACGCACGTGTGTTTACTGGCAACTTTCTGCTGCTTTGGCGGAAGAAATCTGTTGGAAGGTGGTGGGTGGATGGGTGAATTACTGGCAGCTGTGCGTACACATTTTTGTGTAAAATAAAACCGTGTATCAGGGGAGGCAGAACATCAGAAAAGGCCATGAAACAGAAACCCAGGAGCAACTATCTGATTGTTCGCTTGACATTTTCCCTTCAGACATGAACTCACAATCTGAAGGACACTATGAATCATCCCGAGTAAAATGTGCCAGAAATCTGCAATTTGTTTGGTATGATTATAGGCTTCTTTTTCAAGGAGTAAAAGAGGAGTGGAGGGCTGAGGGTGTCCTGGATCGGCCTTTATTAAACTTAAGAGTACACTGGGACAGCCACTACCGCCCAAAAACAAAGCGTCTCACCCTGCTGTCTGGAAACCCACCGCACAAGGCTGGCCGGCTACGCTCTCACATTAGTGTTTCCTATTATGCTCCAGTGGTTCTCAAGATTTGTTTTAAGTTTATTTTTATTTTGAGACACATAGAGAGAAGGAGAACGTGAGCAGGGGAGAGGCAGAGAAAACATCTCAAGCAGGCTGCATGCTGCCAGTGCAGAGCCTGATGCGGGGCTCGAACCCAGGAACCGTGAGATCAGGACCTGAGCCGAAATAAAGAGTGGGACGCTTAACTGACTGAGCCACCCAGGCACCCCTCTCATTATTTTTTAAGCCCTTATAACCTTTCAGATAAAGCATTTGGGGCAAAAAAACCCCAGCATGTTAAAAAACAAAGGTTAGGGGCACGTGGGTGGCTCAGTCGGTTGGGTGTCCGGCTTTGGCTCATGTCATGATCTCAGTTCATGAGTTTGAGCCCCGTGTCAGGCTGTCTGCTGTCAGCTCAGAGCCCACTTCAGATATTCTGCCCCACCCCACCCCTGCCACTCACTCGTGTACTCTCTCTCAAAAATAAACAAACATTTAAAAACCAACAAAGTTTATACAATACAGACCAGCAATAAAACAATCCCCGCTACGCATGCACGCACGCACGCACACACACACGAAACGTCTTATTGCCATAAATTAGCTCTAGAGACACGACTATCTGCAGGGGCCTTTGTGCACACAAAATAAAAGTATTAACGATGCCCACACCTACACTGAAAAGACACGGGGATGGGAAACCACTTTCAACTTGATACAATCGTCACAATTTAACTTCTTTCTACATAAAAACAGAAGCTGCCGCAGAAAGATGAGTAGTGGGGTTTTCAGCTACTGCCATGATGTTTTTCTCCTTCCAGTCAATTTCCTGGTAACAAAGAAGGAAAATAAGAATCACTAGTCCTTTTAAAAAGGGAAGTTCTGAGAAATTTACTAAGCTTCTCCTGAAGGAAGCAAGCCCAGAGAATTTAAAGAGGGGAAGAAGAGCGACAAACTGGTAAAGAAACACGGCCTGAGCTTCAATTCCATTTCTTTTTTTAATTTTTTTTTTTTAACGTTTATTTTTGAGACAGAGAGAGACAGAGCATGAACAGGGGAGGGTCCGAGAGACAGGAAGACACAGAATCCCAAGCAGGCTCCAGGCTCCGAGCGGTCAGCACAGAGCCCGACGCGGGGCTCGAACTCACGGACCATGAGATCATGACCTGAGCCGAAGTCGGACGCATAACTGACTGAGCCACCCAGGCGCCCCTTCAATTCCATTTCTAAAACCGCCTTCTGCATCTACCCCCACGATCAGGTCCAGTTCCTTTATGACGGAAAGCGCACAGTAAATTATGGGGCGGGGGGGGGGGGGGGGTCGGCCCCTGGCGGACTGAACCAGCGGTCCAGAAGTATGCTGGCGAAGGGCTGCCAGGTCAGACAGTATCAGGTGCGCCCTGCCCCCGCCCCCCCCCCGCCCCCCCGCTGTGGACGCGTTAGGTGACCCTGAACTAGTCACTCCACCCTGAAGCCCACCACCGCCGACCTTCCGGATTGTTCAGAAACATCAGAGATGGCCACGCACAAGGCACCCGCCCTGAGACAGGCTGGAAAAACTGGTAGTTACTGGGTTTTTTTTTTTAGCTATTAAAAAACGTTCCTGTTTAGGTCACTCAGGAAAAGAAATTCCCCATACTCCACAAAGAGCTTCTGCGGCAAGACCCGGAACTAAAAGTTGCCTTTGGCTCCACAGAACTGAAAAGACAGAAGAGGGAGAATGCAGAACAAAAACACAGTAAGGACCTCCAAGCTGGGCGGCAACAAGGCTAATTAACTGCTAATGCTCCTCTTAAAAGCATCTAATTCCAACCTTTTTCAAGCTGGCAGATCGGGAGGTATGTGTGCTTCTGAGATTGGGAGAGCCTTCCTGCAGCCTCCTTATCACCGTATCACCCATACCCATGGAAACGAAATATTGCTACAGATAAACAACTCTGCTGAAGCATGACCCAAGAATTACTTCATTTCCTATTAAGCTAAAAGTGGCCCACATCCCATCCGGGCCTTCTCTTTTGAGGAGGGAACAACTGGGACTTTGTTTTACCAACCATCCCAAAAGGAACCCTGAAGGGCTTGCGGGACCAGCCAAGCCCGGTCCCACCCGGGAGCACAATCTATGTTCTCAGAGAACGGCTGCGGCTGCGTTAAGCAGTCAATGGTGGAAAGATACAAAACTATTTCACTATTTCAGTTTGGCAGCGAGGTGTTTAAGAAGCGGTTACGTAGGGATAAAGAAAATTTTCAGTCTTCAGGATGAGGTGGAGCAAGCAAGGCACCGACTCCTAGTGTTTGCTGGTCGAATGGTAGGTGTGCAAATTGGTGGAAGAGAATTTTAGCAGAGTGGGGAAAAAACAGGCAGGAATTTCACCATGTACAGTTCTGGGGGGAAAGGGGCTGATTAATGCTAAAATCATGATCTACCATATCCTAGCCTATTACTCTAAGACGGTATTTCTCTGTGTTTCATTTACTGTCACCACCCCCCCCCCCCCCACCACTGAAGTCTTTGTAGACGTTTTTCTCTATTTACCTGCCATCTAATGAAACTTTAATGCTACGGATATACCATATATTTGTACAGGTGTGTCTGTGCTTCTACATAAAGAGTACGATTTTTTGCCCCCCAGGAACCAATTTTCACCTCCTTGGTGGGGACATTGCCTCCCCCACAATGCATGTGGGCTCAGATTCTAGGGCTGTATCCACAGCTCCAAGGTGATGAAATACACAACTTCCACATAAGCATTACAACCAGGACAGTAGACAACAGAGATTTTTTTCCCTTCAAGTAGTTCTGTTTGTTTTTCCAGGATAGCAACTATATATACTGAACTAGCATTGGGACAGTAACTTTTTAAAGTTTTTTAAAATTTAGAATTGTACACATCTAGAGAAAGCCTTATAGCAGGAACATTTTAGAAGAGGGAGACTGTTAAAAAGTGTCCAATAGAAGGTAACAGATTTCTTGGCCAGAGAGGGAGGGTCCAGCACTCTCCAATTAGGCTGGTTTAAAGCCTACAACTTCTTTCCAAAGGTATAATTTGATTTGGCAACCTTGGACATCAGCTACTAGAGACAGGTTTTGGTTCACAACAAGTGAGAGACACATTGTGTTTTACGTGTAGGACGACTTACTAAGACCTGGGCTATAATCACTGATTTTTAATAAGCCTGAAAGGAATTCTGATCACAGCAAATAGATTTTTTTCCTTTTTATTGTTTTAATGTCAAGTTTACTATATATACTACTTTCCCTTTGATGAGTGAGAAAGAAAAATACAAGAGCTGAGTCAAATTTTAGGTCAGTGAATGCTTGTAGTTTTCCTGTCTAGTAAGAAACTTTGCCGCGAATTCTAAAAGTAAATAGACATGGTGAAAAAAGATTTCATTTTATGAGAGACCCTGCATCAAAGCCTTTCAGGAAAATAGTATATACAGCATCCACTAAACATCCTGCTCATTTTCTATTCTGAAATCATTGTTTGCTTGGTCTAAATTAACATGTCACTAATAAAAATGAACGCAGTTAGACAGTACTCCATATCCCTCAAGAATTACCTTCCAAGGATACTCAGATTTCTTTACAAGACTTAACCAGTCCTGCGTAAGACTTTTAAAGAAAAACCTCAGTTCCATCTCTAAAGGAAAATCAACATTTAGTTAAGATGGGATTTGGGGTTGGATTTGTTTCATACAAAGAAAAAAGAATGGAGATATTTTATTTCATTTATTACAAAGGCAATACCTTTTGTCTTTAGAGATGTATTTCCAGTTCAGGCTCTATTTCATAGCAAATTATATTCTTAAACCAGAAATTCGTATTTTGCATGTAATATTTTATTACCAACCTTGTCTGCGGCCGCCTGGGTGGCTCAGTTGGGTAAGCATCCGACTCTTGGTTTCGACTCAGGTCATGATGTCACAGTTCGTGGGTTTGAGCCCCGAGTCTGGCTCTGTGCCACCAAAGCGGAGCCTCCTTAGGATTTTCTTTCTGTCTCTCTCTCTCTCTCTCTCTCTCTCTCTCTCTGGCCCTCCCCCACTCACACCTGTTCTCTCTCTCTCAAAATAAATTTTTAAAAACTTAAAAAAAAAAAACAGAAAAATATATGTTAAAAAATAAAAAATAAAGCCTGTTTGTCTAGTGTTAATTAAGCACTCAGATGGCTTTATTTTCAAAAGAAACAGCATTATTTTCAGTCTTCAAAATATTTTTATTAAAAATTACTATATATGTTTTTGTAACACACTCACTTGTAAAGCATTCAAACAATTCAAAGGCAAATAAAGTAGAAACCAAAGCCTCCACCTAACTGCCCCCTTAGATGTTACTACTTTTACTATACTGTATTTACTTTACGAAAAAAGGGGAATCATCATGTCCACAGCTTTTTGATGGTAGAAAGGCAAGAAAAGATTACTTTAAAATGCCTTTACAACTGGGGTGCCTGGCTCAGTCAGTTGAGCATCCGACTTTGGATGCTCAGGTCATGATCTCGTGGTTCGTGTGTTTGAGCCCCACATCGGACTCTGTGCTGACAGCTCAAGGCCTGGAGCCCTCTTCGAATTCTGTATCTCTCTCTCTCTGCCCCGCCCCTGCTCTGTCTCGCTCTCAAAAATAAAAATAAACATAAAAAAAATTTTTTAATGCCTTTACAACTTATTTATATTTCTGAGAGAGATAGAGACACAGAAAGAGAGAGGCAGGCAGTCACAGTGGGAGAGGGGCAGAGAGAGAGGAAGACACAGAATCTGAAGCAGGCTCCAGGCTCCAAGATGTCAGCACAGAGCCTGACGCGGGGCTCAAACTCACGGACCGTGAGATCATGACCTGAGCTGAAGTCAGATGCTCAACCGACTAAGCCACCCAGGTGCCCTAAGCCTTTACAACTTATAATTAAACACACATATACAATTCATTCTAACCTTTCATTAGAAAACAAGCAAAAAAGTGAAAAAACAGAAAAAAAGGAAAATAATTTTCGTATCTGAAGTTAAAAAGCTTTTTTAAAGGAGCCAAGTTAGAAAGGTTTCTTTCTCTCTTCCATCCCCAAATAATGAAAGGTTAGAGACTAACATTAAGAAGTAGCTGCCTTTTGAAGGTCAGTCAATCATCTGGTTTTAGTAAAAACTAAAATGTGACAAAACATTGACAGTGAAACATGCAGAGAACTCAAAGAAACATCAGAGCCAGCAATCTGGATGAAACATGACATTAAAAGCAAGAACAAGACACAAAGCTCTTTTTCTTCCCAGAGTGCACCCAACTGACGAGGCCCAGAGGAGCTGGTCTCACACAGGAGCAAAAAGGGTGCACAGACACCCCTCCCAGTAGCCGTTGCTGCATCTGGTAACCAGGATGCACAAAGCAAGCACTTTCCATGAAGAATCCTCACTACTCTGACATCGCCCGCAGCAGACAAGAAATCTGAGGCTGTCAATATAGCTCACTGAGGCCCAGAAATCACCATAGGTAGATACTGGAAAGAGAACACTGACTCCTGCCCTCAAGCCAAGAATTCAGTTCAAGAAGCCAGATCAAACTCCTTTTGCGTTTTTCAAAAGAAAGGGTGCAGGGGTTGTGTGTGCATGTGTATGTGTGTGCGTACACATGTGTGCACAACCTTTCTAGAAGAGCGGCTTCCGAGAATTGGGATGAATTCAAATACAGTAGAAAAGCGGTTCCAGCAAATGGTAGGGATTACTAACAGCCTTCCTAGCATACACCAACAAAACAGAAATCCACACCCTCACAAAGCTGACTTCAGCAAAGGCAAGTAGAAAATAAGTAAGATAAATGAAATATACATGTTAGAAGTTGGTAAGTGCAATGGAAAAAAAATCAGAAAAGGGCAAGAGGGAGTCCAGAGGGGAGGCCGCTGTATATTTTTATAAGGTGGACAGGGAAGGCCTCGCAGGGAAGGCCTCGCTGAGAAGGTGACAGCTCAGTAGAGAGCTGAAGGGAGGTAAGAAACAAGTCTAAGATGTCCCTAAAAACCGACTTAAGGCAATTTAATTCTAGGCTAAAATATTCATGCCATGATATAAACAAGAGATTCAAATCTAACTCAAACCCCAAGATGTCCATCCCTACACGTCCACAAATGACTACAGCAGATGTAGCAGCTGAACGGGAGGAGCTCCTGCATGCTGACCAGAGCAACAGGCTCCATTCAGGAGTCCCCTCTGCTTAAACAGTGAACAGAGCTTCTGAGTCACCAACCGGGGCCTCACTGCTACTGTGCATCCGTATCAAAGGTCCACGGGTTAGAGTGCAGCTTGCCATTCCGCCTGGCCTGCTTGTACAAGAGGGTCCTGTAGGGACTCGAAGCCTCTGTCACCTCTGCTGTGCTCGGGCACCTCTTGTCATCATCCTGAGTGAACTCAATGAGGAGAAGACCGTGCAGTCCAACTGGAGAGAGAAGGGGACAGGCGGTTGGGCCCGTAGGCCTGACCGGGAACACGGGAGGTGCCAGAGACCACAATTTACAGGAGGGGAGAGTTGATTAGTGGAAACTAGAGAAGGCAGGAACTAGGACTCCAGGCCCCATGCAAATGGGTCAGGGATGATTTCTGAGGATTTAAATCAAATTAGGAGAAAGCAGCAGAGTATAATATCCATTCTGGTTCGCTGGGGTCGGCAGGGTAAGGGTACTCAGAGTCGATAAGTGCACTAAAGGACACCCAGAGATGGATGTGGCTGGAAAAGAGGGGGACGGAGACATGTAAAGAGGTTTAGAGCCAAAGGCAAGGAGGTGCCTGGGTGGTTCGGTCGGTTAAGTATCGACTTCGGCTCAGATCATGATCTCACAGCTCACGAGTTCGAGACCCAAGTCGGACTGTGCTGACAGCTTGGAGCCTGGAGCCTGCTTCGGATTCTGTGTCTCCCTCTCTCTGACCCTCCCCCACTTGTGCTCTCTCTCAAAAATAAACATTTAAAAATTTTAAAAAAGGAAGAAGAAGAAGAACAACAACAACAACAACAACCACCACCAAAGGCAAGGGATGAAATGGGAACCAGAGTTCAGGAAGGAAGGTTGGAAATCAGTAAGGGTCTGGAACGAACTCAGAGCTCTGGGCTGTCGTACAAGTACAAGGGGCTTATGAAACTCAGGAAAATAAGCGTCCATCTTGATGTCAGTGCCTTGCCAGCGAAGGTACAAGAGCTGCCGGGCATATCCATCTCCCAGGGGCTGGACTTTGCTGGTACTTGGGACTGAGGACCGCAACTAGGATGCAGGGCTACATCCTTGATATCCCTGACCTTTCTCTTACAGCTACTGGCATCCTCCCCGTATCTACGGACACTCTTTCTTACACGTGCGCCAGTCAGGGACTGACGACTCTCCTTGCTGAGGACTGTTTCTCACACGTGGCAGGTGTTTAGCAAAGGTGACACTGGATGGCACCTGCTCCAGAGGGGACCTCAAGTTCCAGATAAGCCTTTCTGACACGATATACATCACAGGAAACAAGATGTTTGGAGCTTTAGGTTACAGAGGAGGATACTTAATACGCTTTAAAGAAGAAATCAGTATCTATCCTGAACTCCTTGTTAAATTTTCAATCCCTAAAAATTTGCAGGGGGGGGGGGGGGGGGGGGGGGGGGGGGGCGGGGGGGGGGGCAGATATTCATAGGAATTGTCAAGAATCTTTAAATTCTGTACTATATTTTTGAAAACCACTGCTGCCAAGCAGAAAGCTAAATACAGCTTTCAACTGTCATAAACCTCAGTTCTTAACTGTAGGATAATTTCCAGCAGTTGGTGGGTATCAGACATGAAGCTAATTTATATTAAATGGCACAGCAATGAAAAACTGGCAACAGGATCCAGTACTGGCAAGACTAGATATTAAAAGCCCTTGGTAAAGTAGTAGTTTTTTTACACCATCTATTTCAACACAGTGGAATCAGTGTTATATAAAAACACTGGGAAAAAGAAACATTTCAGGAAGAACTAAGTCTACTTTATTGTCTAAAGAACAAGTTAACTGTCAACACTTCTTAGGGGTTTACCCCTCAATGTGCCCTGTTTTGCATTCTGATGAAAAGTGGTCAATTGTTAACTGTGAAACAAGGCCAGTTAAGGAAATGAGCTCATCTCGGAACACACATCGGCACACCTTTAGGTACTGCAATAGGTGAAGAGACAGCCATTTTTTTCAGCTGTTTCCGGTGGAAGTAGCAAGGACTTTGTGACTTTGTAAAGAATTTTTAACGAGTAAATACTTTCCCCTTTGAATTCTGTTAAACAGTGATTAAACATGGTCCTCGTTCCACCATGAACCATAATTTGGAAAGTTTGGCTTTTATGAAAGATTCTTAGGTCCCTCTTAGATTCTGAGGCATATGTTACTTATCGTTCTACCTCTGCTTTTGCCCCTGTGACATTCAGCGTCAAATCTGCAGTCACAGCACGGTAGCCACGTGAGAACCTGAATCTTCCACATGTTTTACTTTCCCCCAAACCTCAATATTCTAATAAATTAATATTTTGGCTGATCCTAATTTTTATCTTTCAACTTATGACACCATTTTATTTTGCTAATTTCTAGTGAGTCTCAGATTTTCGTAGAATAAGCAATATATAAACAAAATGCTTTACCTTAACGTGTATTTAAAATAAAGATCTGACAAGAAAGAGTTCTGTCACCCTGATCCGTTCTTCCTCTTACTCCACACTAATGAACACAGAATAAGAGTGTTGGAGAATCAGGGATGCCTGCGTGTCTCTGTCAGTTGAGTATCCGACTTTGGCTCAGGTCATGATCTCAGGTTCATGAGTTCGAGCCCCACACCGGGCTGACTGCTATCAACTGGTCAGCATGGAGCTCGCTTTGGATCCTCTGTGCCCACCCACCCTTGCCCCTCCCCTGCTTGTGCTCTCTCTCTCTCTCTCTCTCTCAAAAACAAACAAATAAATAAACAAATAAAACAGTTTTTTTAAAAAAAAAGTATTTGAGAACCAGCAAAGGCCAGTGAAGATTCCACCCAGTACTTACCAGGAGCAATGGTCTCCAGCGTATCAGCACTGACCTTCCGTGTACTTGTGCAGTGATGGAGGGTAGAACCCGAAAATACCAAATAAAAAACTACATCATCCTCAACTTTGTCCTCCTCAGCCAGCAACACCGTAACCACACAGTCGCCCTAGGAAAGGAAAGACAGAGCAAGCCTGCATTAGTCAGGTTCCTCCTGGGAGTCTACCTTCACAAAACATCAAATTTAGGGAAAAATCAAATGTATCATTTCTAGTAAGGTTATACAAACATAAACACTGAGCACTTGTGTGCCAGGAAGAATTGTAGGCACTGAGAATACAAAATGATCTGAAAAGAAGACCTCTGTGCTCCTAAAAGCTTACTTTTCAGTGGAGGTGGTCAGACAAAGGAGAAAACTAACAAGGTAACATTTGGGATATTTACTTGATGAATGGGTATTAAAAAGAAAGGAATCCAACCAAAAGAATCCAAAAATAAGGCCGAGAGGATGGAGGAGGCATATTAAACAGTCACATCCCTGTGCCCAGAATGCCCCTTGCCCAGAGCAACAACTCTGAATTCTACACCCCAGACATCGCTGCCAAATCCACCCATTCTGCAACAAGGACAGTCTCCACTGAGCCTGCCTGGACGAGTGCAAAGAGCATTCGTCTGGGCTCTGGGCAAGTCTGGGTTTAAACTCCACCCACAAAGACTTGACTCAAATCCTCTAACCCTACTTTCCTTGTCTATACAAATGGAGATAATACATTCTCTTCCTCCAGCTAATATACGAAAACTCTTGGAACATATTCTGCTCTCAGCCTACGATAATATTCTTAATCTACATGGATGGGACGGTCACTTTTCTACTAATCTGTTTCCTGACCATCTGGAATCCCTACCCTTCTTTACCCAACCCTCCATCAAACCCTTGCAATCAGATCAGAAACTTGACAGTACCGTTGCCATAACTCTGCAACCACTGAGAAGACATCTCTGTCATTTATTCACAAATATTCTTTCTAGTTTTTACAGGTTAGTTTTTTTAATTGAGGCTACTGTCTACATTAAATATAATCTATAAAATACAGTCCTAATTACCATCTTCCCAATCATAAACATTATACAATTCATGTTGTCTCCATAAACAAAAGATTTTAAAGCACCGAGGTTTAAAGCACTGGGGTTTAGTATTATCTAAATCTTAATAATGCACTATGAAAAAAAAGAAAAACAATAATGCACTATGGAAAAACCAATTTAGAGAAAGCCAGGCTACAATAGGGGAGAGAATTCTCATGCCTTGCAGTATTTTTTTCTTTTCCATTTTAACACCAATGAAGTCTATTAGAGAACCATGCCACCCTGTGGCCACAATTTACCAAGCCTGGCAGCAAAATGGAGCAGCAGGTAGAGTTCCATTAAACACCGAAAACCAGAAATCATAACATCAAACTTAGGACCAAGCCTATTAACAGAAATGCTCCAATAGGTTGATTCTGGAAACAGAGTTCAAAATATTTCCTAAAGCCTCAAAGGCCTATTTCTTCACTTATTCCCAGTGCTTTGTGTACATGGTAGGGGCTCAAATGTGCTCAGTGCAACACATAAGAAGTCACAATGAGCAACAAATAAGCTGTGACTTACTACGTACAAATGCCGAACTGGAAAGTTCCAAAGCACCCTAACACAAGCAACAGCACAGTCGGTACAACAGAATTATCCCTGGCTGCAGTCGCTATTTAGAATTATAATGGAGACTCATGCCTAAGTCCTTTTCTTGGAAACATGTTTGAAAAGCTTAGGCTGGTAAAATTTTAATACCCGTTGGCATGATAAACCGCAACCAGCTAAAATGTCTGCAGCACATGTGAGAAGAACAAACTTCTCAAGGTATCGAAATACCATTATAACCTGGAAAAAAAAATGAGAGCTCTGAAGTTTCATCCTTTAGACCACAGGCGGGCCCGCGGGCACAATCCAGCTCTCTGCTTGTTTTTATATGGCGCAAGAGCTCAGAAAGGTTTTTTACACTTTTAAATGGTTGAAAAAAAAAAATCTTTTAACATGTGAAAATTATCTGATGTTCAAATTTCAGCGTCCATAGGTAAAGTCTTACGCCAGGCCACGCTTTTGTACTATAATGAGCCCCTGCAGAGTTGAGCGGTTCCCTGAGACTGTATGGCCTGCCAGCCTAAATTATTTACACTGTGGACTTTTAAAGAAAAACAAAACGAAACATCTGAGTTGTTTTTTTTTTTTTTCCACCTAGGTAAGTATCCTGGAAGTCTAAGAATATATCTTCCTTCTCAAGATCAGGGATTTCCACGTGAGACCCACTATCTTGCTAGAAGACTCTGTGCCCAAGATATTAAGTGATATCTGGGGCCTTCTTTTAATGGAGGACAGAGGAGATGGCTAACATCAACCTCTTTCTTCACTCGCAAAATAAAGAAGCTTTAAAGCTCTCATAGCTTCAATGGTTTTCTTTTTAATGTTAAGTCAAACTACCCAAAATATTAAAGAGAAGGGACCCCAGAAGCCTCATTCACCTCAGAGCCACCTGAAATTCAGATTCCAAAGGCACCCGGGACGAAAGCACCTGTCTTCCCTGGAGGAGCACCCTCTGCCCTCTCAAAGTCACGGGAGCAGACAGTCAACACTGTCACTCTGCCGTGGGCCACATGGCTCCGGTTTCACTGCAGGGACAGTGCACCTACAGTGATGCAGACGGGAGGTGCACGATTAGGCCAGTGCGATGGTGCCTGAAAAGTAAGGATGAAAAACAGATCTAAAAAGAACTCTGGTTGAGATGATTGCTGTAACCACACCTTCCCTGAGGAATATTCCGGTACATGATTTTGTTGCTCATGGGAAGGACAAGCCCCATGGAATGAACAGACAGATCAACCTGGCTACCCGGTAACTACGTCTGTCACGCATCTAACCACCACAGATGAACTTACTAACGAGGGCAATTTTCAAGACGTTCTTGAGTGAAGCCCCAGGAAGAGAGGTTCTACATCTCCGCTTCTCCAGTAAACCGAAGAAACAGAGTGCTCTCCTCACAACGGTATTTTCCATGCTTCTGCATTAATGGGAAATGTATTCCCGAACCTGACACTTTTTTGAATCTGGACTATTTCTGCTGACAGATGCCAAAAGAACTAATGGAAAAAGACAACCTATACCAGGCCCCATCTTGTTACTATTGGTGATCCCCCAAATATGAAGGCACCGTAGTCCTAAATGCCAGTCAGTCACTTATTTGCCAAGAAAAACAGAACTTTATATGGTAGCCGCGGTCTCAGTTCTCCCCATCTTTAACTCGGGTATATAGTAGACATACAGTACTAACAGTACCATAATCACCTTTACATATTTATTAGTAAGTAACACAAGGGCACCTGCGTGGCTCAGTCGGTTAAGCGTCTAACTCTTGACTTTGGCTCAGGTCATGATCCCACGGTTCGTGAGTCCAAGCCCCGCTTTCAGCACAGAGCCTGCTTGGTATTCTCATTCATTCATTCTCTCTCTCTCTCTCTCTCTCTCTCTCTCTCTCCCCCTCCCTCCCTCCCTCTCTCTCTGCCCCTCCCCCACTCACTCTCTCTCAAAAATAAACTTAAAAAAAATAAGTAAACGTTTTTTTCCCCAGACTTCCAACCTGGAATTCAAAGAACAGATCTCCCTTTTCTAGATCAAGGATTTTCTCTTCCTAGGAGACCCATCGTCTTGCTGACAGACTCTCCAGGCCCCCGAGATCCTAGTTATGCCCGGGGCCTTCCTTTCACTGGGGACAGCATCTGGATCAGGAGGAAAATGGCACAGGGAAGGGCAAAGCAGGAGAGGGATGGGAGAGAGAAGATTACGGTGTGGGAATGGACAAGGCCTGGGAAACGGGGTGAGTGCTTATGAGGAGGATGGTGGAGGGCTGCCTATCAGAGAAAATCCTAGCCAAGTACAAAGCATCCCAGCTCGTGGCTAACAATGGTGCCCGAGTTCAGCTGGCGAAAGATCAGTATTAGCACCACCTAGGGCGCCTGGGTGGCTCAGCTGTTGAGGGTCTGACTGTTGATACCTTCTCAGGTCGTGATCTGGTGGCCATGGGATGGAGCCTTGCATCAGGCTCCTCACTGGGTGTGGTACCTACTGGGGATTCTCTCTCTACCTCCCTCCCTCTCTGCCCATTTCTCTCTCCCTCTCTCTCAAAATAAACATTTTTTAACAATATATTATCACCACCTTAAGTCAATTTGTTTTCTAACTTTCAAATTTGGCTTTTAATGTATTAACATGCCATGGTGGGTAAGAGGATGATCTCTGGCTGAATCACCGCATGGCACGTCAATTTCTAACTGCTTAACCTCTTGGATATGTTAAATTCTCTGCTGTAAGAGAGAACAATCACACTTCCCTCATAAGGTTGTACGAATTAAATAAGTGACAAAAGTAAAGCACCTAGAGCAGTTCACGGGACATAATATGTTCAACAAATAATAATTGTAATCAATGTAATGCAGACGTAACATATAACGGATGTGACCACAGTTATTATACTGTATTGTATATTTGAAAGTTGCAAAGAGAGTAAATCTTAAAAGTTCTCATCACCAGGAAAAAAAAATGTGTAACTATGTGTGGGTGGATATTAATTCAACTCATTTTCATGATCGTTTTGTAATCTATACATATATCAAATCATTATGTTGTACACCTAAAATGAATACCATGTTATTTGTCATTTATATTGTGGTAGGGTCCCCTCCCTAAGGAAAGAAAAAAAATGGGGGGGGGGCTTCAAGGTAACCTGGCTATGCACATACATGATAACATCCCTCATGACCCTGTAACATGAGACCACTTAATCAGACTACATGTTTGTGTGTGTTACCATATATGGGAGACAAAAAAAATCGACAATGTATAAAAAACTATGCCACATGATGTTTGGTGCTCAGTTCTTCGGGTACGAGCCCAACTGAGCGGTGCCGGCAGGAATGAAGTTGCTTCCTGGAAAGAAAAGTCTGTGTCACGACTCTCTGTGCGAGAATCTGGCTACAGTATCTCAATAAGTAAAGAAATAATAGCTATTATTATTCACTAGAATGTAAGCGCCATGAGAGCACATTTTATTCATTGTGATATCCCCTTAGTCTAGAATAGGAAGTAGCAGGTGCTCAAAACACACTTGAGAAGGAAGAAAACACCAAAACTTTATTAGCAGGTACCTATATCTAGGATGGTTGAAGCCAATTTCATAATGTACTTTGTGCTTTTCTGTTTTCCAATATTTTCAAATACGGATGGGTTCTTTTCAAAAGAAAAAAAAATCCTTATTTTTTAAATAGTCTGCTCACTTATAAATTACAAAAGGAAAACGAGATACCTGGTGGATATCACCTGAATCAAGTCAGCAAAAAAGGTAATGTTATAAATAATGAAACCAGCACCACTCCTGATGACACCCACAGAGGACAGAGCATCACTTACAGTGTCCCCAACAAAAATGCACAACCTCAACCCAGTCTTCAGTAGACATCACACAAACCCAAGGGAAGAGGACCTTCTATAAAGAAAACTGGCCAGTTACTCTTCCAAAATATCACTAATGAAACACAAAGACAGACTGAGTTAATGCTCCAGACTAGAGACTTGCCCACTAATGTGACACAGGATTCTGGGTTGGCAGCTGAAAGGCAGAGGTAAATTGCCATGAAGGGCATTATTGGGACAACTGGCAACATCTGAGGAAGGCTTACAGGTTTAACATTGTACCAGCATTAAAGGGCCTGGTTTTGCTAATTGTGCTGTGGTTATGTAAGAGCAATATCCTTGTTCTTAAGAAATACACAATGAAGTATCTGGGCTAAAAGAGCATGATGTCTGCAACTTACTTTAAAAAAAAGACAGACAATGATTAAGCAAATAAGGCAGGATGTTACATTGAATCCGGGTTTAATGTAAATGGGATTTCTCTGTACTATACTTAACAATTTCTATGTAAATTTAAAATTCTTCAAAATACAAGATTTCCAAAAAAAACACTTCTCAAAAAACTTATATGTAATCAAATACTCAAAGTTAAAGGGGTACAAAAATTAAATTACGTTCCTGAGACTGGTTTTTTGGTTTTTTTTACATACTGCAGACATATATATTTAGTAAAGATATTCTTGCAGGGTTCCAGAATTATGAAATTGTTAATAATAACGGCCTTTCATTCAAGAATCTTTTTTTTTTTAATTTTTTTTTAATGTTCATCTTTGAGAGAGAGAGAAGTGGGGGAGGGGCAGAGAGACAGGGAGATACAGAATCCAAAGCAGGCTCCAGGCTCTGTCCTATCAGCACAGCTGATAGCACAGAGCCCGACATGGGACTCGAACCCACAAACCGCGAGTTCATGACCTGAGCCGAAGTTGGACGCTTAACCGACTGACCCACCCAGGCGCCCCTCATTCAAGAATCTTCAAGAAGTTTACAGGCCTTCCCAAATCAATTTCCCAGTTTGCCAAAATGACAAGGCTTCTCCCTGATGTTCACAGGGGAAAGTGAAACAAAGGAGGTAAGTCATACAAAGTAAAGGTTGAGCATTAGTCCAAAGTATTATCTTTCCATGAGGTGTCTGTGATTATAGTATTGAAACAGTAATTCCAAAGTGAGTCCTTATACAATTCAGACACTTCTTTGCATTCATGCAATGAGCTTCATTCTCTCCTTTAAATACAAGAATAGGGGCGCCTGGGTGGCTCAGTCGGTTAAGCAGCCCACTTCGGCTCAGGTCATGATCTCGCGGTCCGTGAGTTCGAGCCCCGCGTCGGGCTCTGTGCTGACCGCTCAGAGCCTGGAGCCTGTTTCAGATTCTGCGTCTCCCTCTCTCTCTGACCCTCCCCCGTTCATGCTCTGTCTCTCTCTGTCTCAAAAATAAATAAACATTAAAAAAAAAATTAAAAAAAAATAAATACAAGAATATAGGCAATTGACAGACCCCTTTGCCCAATCATTTCCTAAAGCAACCAAAGACTGACAGTCAGCTATAGTTTCTCCCTAGTCTGAAAAGAAAGTCTCTCCCTTGGAAAATCAGGGCAGCTGGTTTCCAATTTCATTAAAGGCTCACACAACAGAAGGACACCCAGGAACAGTGAGCATACCTAACGCTCAGCTCTTGGTCACTAAACACCATTCTCCATTAAAGGAACCAGGGCCACTCAAAAAAAGCGGTGTTTCCAGACCTAGGATCAGGGTACGGACACGATGAGCCTGGAACATCTTGTGTTTGACAGAAAATAAGGAAGTGTTCAATAAAGAAAAAAAAAAAAAGATGGTGACATGTTGCACACTGAAGTGGCTTCCTTGGCCAAATCTGGGACAATCTGAAGACCAAAACAATTAAAAACAGTAACAAACTATAAATAATTAAAAAACAGGAAGTCATGAGTCTATAAGAATACCATATAAATGAATTAAACAGAGGAGAAGGGAGAATTCCGGAGTATGACAGAATGATGAAGCCTCACTGGTAGAGAGGGGGGTGCCACAGTGCAAAGGGGTAAGCCCTTTGCAACCATAACAGTAAAAAGTGATTCTAGAAAAAATGATCAATTATCAATCTGGGGAGAAAGTCCAAGGAAGAAAAAGACATTTACGTTGTCTTAAATGTGTCTCCCCACAAACTGCTTTTTATTAAAGGGAGAAAAAACATGGTATTTATTCAGTGAAGAAATTCACCAATACTTTGACCAGGTGATCAAAATAAACATCCCAATAAAGACAGATGAACACATGTGCCTCCATGTGTGATGCTCTGAGAAGGACACAATGTGACCTATGTAGTGCTCTGACCAAGAATGCATCTAGCCGCAAGGAAACATCAGATAAATAAAAATAAGAAACATGCTTTTGAAGAAAGGAAGGGATTACTGTATTCTTCAACACCGTCAATGCCATAAAAGATCACGAAAGGTTGCGGCCATGTTCCAGGCTAAAGAAGGTAAGAGACATGACAACCAAAAGCAATGATCTAACCTCCCTGTGATTAGCTGACCCTTGGACAATCTCAGGGTTGAGAGCACTGACACCCTCCCCTGCCACAGACAAAAATCCACATACGACTTTGAACTCCCCAAAACTCAAGTACTAATAAGTGAGAACGCCCAGAGATCACTTTTTACTGCCATATGCAATTTCCTGGAGAGACCAACCGCTCACGTGGAGATGATAAGCCTCAGGTGGGGGTGGAAGCAGATACTGGCAACATTCAAGCTCACTGCGCTCACTGGGACAGCACTAAGGGGTGGCTATGAAACTGCAGGATGATTAATTTCATTATTATTTAACACTGCATTTTGTGTCTGTTTACATTTCTCTGAACTTCAAGTGACACCAGGTATGGTCTCCAAGTGTTTGCAAACCTACATTTGGATAAATTTTAACTGTTTACAGTAGATCTGTGTATGTTATGGTGGTAAACCATAAAATAGACTAGGATCTACAAATATTTTATGCATTCATGACACACGCAACTTCTT
Source organism: Panthera leo (assembly GCF_018350215.1). NCBI lineage: Eukaryota > Metazoa > Chordata > Mammalia > Carnivora > Felidae > Panthera > Panthera leo. The sequence goes on from NC_056684.1 coordinate 9,793,305, forward strand.
AATGTTTCAATATTTCTGGGCTACATGGTTCATCTGTGAGCTGTTTCAAATTATAGCAAATCTCTGAAAACTTTTCCAATGGGCTTACTGGAGAAAAAAATCTACATACACGTGGGTCCGTGCAAGTCAAGGGTCAACTGTATATATTTCTCATTAGATGAAGCTTGTGGACAGCAAGAACTGTGTCCCTGCGTACAGTTCTCACAGTGCTTACCTAGCAACAGGAACTTTTGGCATACCCATATGAATAAATGTGGCAGAGATCAGCTCACACAGAATATCAATGGCAAGCCAAGTGATTCACACTTGGACCTGTGTAGGCAAGAAGGCAAAATAGAGCCTTGTGCGGTATGTACGGAAAGAAAACTGCGGGGAGAGGGGTGAAGGGTGACATGTTAACGGCAGCGAACGTTCTAGAAAGGTTGTATCTGCAGCAGTATCCTAAAGAAGGAAAAAAGAGAACAGAGGCAAGGAAACCATATGTGTGGAAAACATTACAAAAACATGGTTTAAGGAAGCAAAAAAAAGTTTAAACTGCTATGGCAGTAAGATGATTTGAAAAGAAATACATATGAGAAAAGCATTCTGTTGAAAATAATTTGATGAAATATGGTAGCTGACTGGGGGCTGCACAAAGATAGGAAGAGAGTGGACATGAAAAGGGGTATCTCACGAGGAAAAATTGAGGGGGGGCTAGGGGAATGAGTGAAAAAGAGGGCGATAAGCTGTAAATGTCAAGTTTCACAATTCAGCGGGATGGAAAGCAGACAGCATACATCCAGCAGGTGGTCGGCAGGTCGGGCGGAAGGAAGAGGTCTGGGCTGGTGAGCCAGACTCTCAGGTCCTGCACCCAGTTAAAGAGCCTTGAGCCCAGGCGAGAACCCCAGGTGACAGAGAGCCAAGGTCTAGACCCTTGTGTTAACGAGCCTCTGCACAACATACCATTTTCATCTACCTAGTCCTGTGCCTCAAACCCAGAGACAGGATCCTCTGAACCCCAGAGGAACCCAAGTTCAAGGGCCACCAAGAAAGAGGAGGAGACTTACCATGCTACTCTTGTTAACGGCAGCCACAACTGAGCCTCTGCAGGGAAAACCTCAAGACATGTATTTTCCCGGGTCTTCCAGAGAGCTCATTTGCTAAACTAAAATAAATATCACTTCCTAGAGTCATGATACAGTTCGTTTCCCACCAGCTAAAAATATTTCAGGTTTCTCTCTGTGTTAACCAGCTTCTTGTTAATAATACCCTCAGTAACTGCAAAAGCCTTTGAGGCAAAATACAACTGTTAATCTGTACTAATCTGGTAGAAAGCTACACTGAGTTAATGATCGTTCACGAACTTTCAAGTAACTTATTGCCATCAAATATACAAAGGACTATTATCCATTAGTATTGGGATTGTTTCTGAAATATGAATATTTGAAAATATGAATGTTAAACATTAACGTTGATATGTAAATGAGCCTTAAATGTTTGAAATTCCCTTTAGCTTATTTTACTTTATTTCATTATTTTTTTTACTGCTAGTATAAAATTTCTATTCCAGTCCATCAGGTAGGTAAGTGAATCAGCAGAAACATAATGAACATGAATCTGTACGTTGCCCTTCCTTCTGCTCTGTCCTCATCACCACTGCCTTGTCATTCATCTGTTCATGCTGAACAAGCACACAGTGCCTTCTGTTTAATATATTTTGTGTCTGCTACCCACCAGGTACTGGAATTACGAAAACTTCCTGGTGCCTGCCCTCCAGGAGCCTAGAGAGACATACACGCGGACAGGATGCCCTGTGGTTAAGTGCTATAACTGGCATCTAGGGGCAGAGGAGATGGGTACCCAAACTCTCCTTTGACGGGTGTGATCAGGAAAGCTGCTATGGAGACACGGGTATGCCCAATGCTGCTCCAAGCTCAACACGGGTCATCTCCAGCAGGAACATGCCTTCTGAGAGCTACGCCATTTACAACCGGAGGTGGAAAAGAAACTGGTACCCAGTTCACCTTTGCACATTCAGTATCTTGATATACAGGTGCTCAGTCAATGTTTGTTCGGTTGAACCAAAAACATTTCATCCTTCTAAAACACAAAACTTAAAATGTTATAAATAAGCAAATTGCTAAGCTTGCTTTGCTTATGCCTTCCTTCAGTCAACTGAACACTGGCTGGGCGCTTGGTGACACCTACGGAAGACATGGAAGGTACTGAGACAAGACAGATCTTGCCCCTTGGGGCTCAGAGTGCTTTCACGGAGTAAGAAGCCCAAAAAGCAAAGGCTGAAGCTGTATCAACAGCAGTGTGGGAAACCCAAGGATAAGGTGCTGCGGTCATCAGCGGCGGCCCAGGACGCCCCGCTCAGCAGGTCAGGGGAGGGAGGCTTCCCACCAGCCCATGTCAAACACAGGCCACTGGAAAATCCTCTCCTGCCTTTGTCACGTTCTGTTTGAAAGAGATGATAGTTGTAATGAGTGGACAGGGCTGACGTGAGGGAGGAGTAAAAGAGGCTACACGCTGAATCCAAAATCATTCTGGAAACATCTGTCAGATTTGAGAGTTTCTCAACACTAAATATAATGAAGCCAACAAAATATCATATACTGGCAAACCTCAAAGAAATATCAAACTTCTGTACTTCCATCTCTGGGAGCACCCCGAAGTGCCATTCTGTGGCCTTCTGTACACAGAGATCTACTCCAGAGGGGAACATCACAAACTTCGACTGTAGGACACAGGGGTTACATTTGTGCTGCTTAATTTACCAGCATTCTAGGCAAATAAAAGGCAGATTTCTAAGGCAGAGTTATGGCAAAGCAGCACCCCAAGAATCATTAAGACAAGAACTAACATAAATGTATGATGTCACCATCCAGCTAGAAAATAGAAGTCCTACCAGAAGAAAAAAAAAATCCCAAACCCCTCTTCATTGGGCAGGGCAGTGCAACTTTAATGTTTTTTTTTAATATCCGTTCAAAGTAGCTAGTATGGTTTCAGAATAGCTAAGGTTTTCTGGGCAACTGGCATCATTACAAAATGGGGGGGGGGGGGGGGCAGGAGCGTGGGCTCACGCACCTGCACATGTGCACACCTTCAGTTTTACTGAGTGCCCTCCATTTCTTTAAGTGAACCATGCTACTCTAACAGTATGTGCCACGGGATCGTGAAGTAGAAAAGACACGGGCTCAGGAATAAGAACAGAATCAGTTGCGTAATAGTTACAGACCTGATAAATAACCACTTGGAAGCTCATAAATAACCACTTGGAAGTTCAATCTGTTTGTCAGCAAAATGAATTCATTCATCACAATATTTACTGATCGTCAAACACTGTCAAGCAGTCTTAAGAACTATGGATTAAACTGAAATAGACAAGGCTGCTGGCCTCCTAGAGTTTATGCTGCAGGTAAGAAGATCCAATTATAAAAAGCAACATCAGGGGTAAGTTCTATTACAAAGAACAGGAGGGTCTGAAGGAGGGGCGAAAGGGTATTTCGGATAAGGTCATCAGGGAAGGCTACCACAGGAAGTCCTATCTGAGTGCGAACCTGAAAGAAGAGGCAAGTTCCAAGTGTTCAAGGCCAAGAGAATGACCAGTGCCAGGCAAGTATCAACCTGACACGTACAAGGAACAGCAAAGAAGGCCAGTCTGCGGGAGCAAGTGAATAAACACTGGAGGGGAGAGGATGTTGGTCTGGATCTCAGTGTGATGCTGGGCCACTGGAAGGTTTTGAAAAGAGGGAAATCATCTTGATTTGCGTGTTAAAAGAATCCCTACAGTTCCCTCTCCTTGGAGTGACTTTACCCTTGGTCTGCCTAGCCAATTCCTACAAGCTTTGAACCAACATGGCCCATCTGAGGAGTGATGTGCCATCGTTTCTGCACAGGGAACACACAAGCAGGAGACAGGACATAAGGAGAGGCAAAGGATTTCGGCTTTGATACTCTAGTCCAAGGAGAACCATGGAAGGTTAACAACGTTATCTGCTCCATGTACTTTTCTATACGTGGTTGGAAGATCAAGTAAGGTAATCACAAAAATCTTGTATACAGCATTACTCATTATTCTTCAAGTGTCACCAGTAATGTCTTCCATCCCCAACCATCGTAGAGAAATATGAACTCCTCTGCTGCAGCTCTCTTGATTTATGATGCCTTTTTCCTCACAGCACTTTTTACTATCTGACACATACATTTATTTATATATATGTACAATGTGTATTTATATATATACACACACACACACGTGTATGTAATCATATAAATTCTAAGAGTACACATGTATTTACATATTTCCCTGATTCCTCCCTTTCCTCCCAAGTATTATACAAGCTTCATGAGGCCAGAGAGCATATTTGTTTTCTTCAATGCAACATCACTGCCTAAAAGTGTAAATGCCTGCTTTAAGTGCTCAGTAAATGTTGGATGAAATAATGAATAAATGAATTCCTAACTGGATTCTCTTCCTGTAAACAATCCACCTCTCTTCAATTCATTTCAACACTTAAGACACCTGGACGAGAAATTAAAAGAACTAAAATCTAATGATCTCGCTATGCCAACTTTTTAGGTCAGTGGTTCTTGAAACGTCTTTTAAAAATAAAACAAACAAGGGGCACCTCAGTGGGTTGAGCATCTGACTCTTAAATTCGGCTCAGGTCACGATCCCAGAGTCATGGGATCGAGCCCTGTGTTTGGCTCCATGTGAACACTGAACCAGCTTGAGATATTCTCCCTCTCTCTCTCCCCCACTCCCCTCTGCCCCTGCTTGTGCTCCCTCTAAAAAAAAATAAAAATAAAAATAAAAATAAGGCAAAAAAAAAAATTACTGAGCATAGAACTAAAGCTCAAAAGGACCAGTGACAAGAAGAGAATATAGTAGCATCATGCCTATTTATTTAACCAAGGGGCTTTACCCTTATCTGTCTCTTAAGTGGAAAAGTATTCAGATACTCTCCATTCTCCTCAGAAGACAGCCCATGTGCCAGACTGGACAGCAAAGCTGTCTGTTTATAAAGCTTTCCTTAAAAGGCGCCTCAAAGTACCTCAAGTAACATAACAGAAATCCACTGAGAAATGTAATGACTTTTGGCATAAACTAAATTCATTCCATATACACGGAGACTCTGGCTGATTTCAAGGCTAGAAAATACTTAACAATTTTATTGGACATTTAAACTTAATTTTTGTTTCAACCAGGCTAACCTTTTGCCAGATGAAGACAGAGGTCAGTGAAATCCCTATAACCTGCTTTCTTCGTTCTTAATCACACGTGTATATTCCAGCCAGAAGCATCCCCCTTCCCAATGCAAACACAAAACTATCATTTTAAGTACTACTAATAATAATAATCAAAACCCATATGTCTTCCAGCCTCATAATTTTGCAACACTAAGATTATACACAAATTCTTAAAGGTTTCCTTCCAAGCACCGCCTTTTTGGTCCATTAAACCAAAACCAGCAGGTGGCGCTCAATAACCCTGCTGAGTTCCCTGTACACAGGAGTTTGTTACAGACTCTTCTCACCAATGGGGAAGAATCTTGAAACTTCAGCTGGAAAAGAAATCAAATTACAAAAAAAGTCTGAAAATCACTGAATATATATAGTCTCCTTAATGGCAAGGGTTCCTTAAAACAAAGAGAGTTTTTGAAAACTCGGAGTATATGAGCTTTTCGTTTCAGTGCTCAACCCTGCCTCTCAGACCATTCTCATTAGGCAAAACTAAATTGGTCAGAGGGTGTTGGCTGGTGGCTTACAAAACACACACACACACACACACACACACACACACACACACACACCCCTCTCCCTCCCACAAATGTTTCACAACTCTCTGGAACAGCTACAATAATCACACCAACACTTAAAGAGACAGTCTCCTCTTTGCTGACGAACAGATATTTGGATAAAATGAGAGAACGTAAGGATTTTTATTAATTCTTGATGGGAATCTATTGAAAGAACTGAACGGAGAGGATTAGATAAGTCAGTCTCTCTGGCTCCCTATTCCTCCCTCACTCCCCCAGAGCAGGCTGAAGTGGGGAGGAGCATTCTGTCAACTTCAATCTACCAGCTCGACTTCTGTCCTCACACACTCACACCAGAACACACCAAGGTGTGTACGTCCCAAGTCTTTCCACTTGGCCACGGGGCTCCCTTTACCTGCCTAGCCTCCCGTCACCTGACGACGACAGTAAGATGATTGCAGTAAAGCATGAAAAAAGAAAGACAGTGACTTTCTTTCCCGGGTGGATACCTGGTCTCCTTCCTCAGGTGAAAGGCTTCCTCACCTGACCTAACACAGCACGCCTCACCCACTGCATGCAGATCGAGACTTCCTCCAACTCCCTGAGCCTGCCCTGTGTGGGCAATGGGCATGTGCGTGGGCAATGCCTAGGGAGGGGAACCCAGGCGGTCAAGTTCAACCACACCTGGCCCCATCTCATTCCTAACCCAGCATACAACAAACCACAAAGACCAATGGAGAGAGATTCAAAGTTGGCAAGTGGGACGCTATCTATTACATCAAGACTGAGAAGGGAAGCTTCCGGTACAGAATGGGAGGCACTGCTTTGGGAGGTAAGACCACAGGCTTTGCAATCCCAGGACAAGGAAGACCTGCTTCACTTGTTACTAGCTTTGTGATGCTTGTAGGGACTACCTCAGACCCTTTTTGGAAACTGCTAGATTGTAAACTCCATGAGGGTGAGACTGTGTCTACTATATTCACATATCTGCATGAAACAACAGTAACACCTCTTTCCTCAAGTGCTGACCGTATGCCAGTGCTGTTTTCAGGTCTTCCGCTGAGCAGGTTACCATTTAACACCCTCAACAACTACATAAAGTGCGTGCTGGTATCTGAAGAAGGTATGCTAAGTATCTAGCATACAGCGGGCACAAAATAAATGTTCCCATTCATTCCCGATAAAAACACCCCCAACACTTCAGAATCTCCATGTCTTTACTCTTCTTTACAACCACTGCTGGTTGAAAGATTCTTTTTCAAAGAAAGCCAAATACAGTAATAGATTTTACTATTTTTTGGTTTTATTTAATTATGGGTGAAGAATTTTAACTAGATGGCAAAATTGGCTTTATAAAAAGCCCTCTGAGAAAAAGCAGTAATAAGGGAATATAGAAAGAGTAAAACATTTGATTAGTTTTAAAGGTAAATTATAAAGATTTCTTAAAGCTGGTTAAGCTTTTTTTTTTATTTTTTAACGTGGTTTTTTTTTTGAGAGAGAGAGAGACAGAGAGATAGATAGAGAGAGAGGCAGAGAGACAGAGACAAAGCACAAGTGGGGGAGGCACAGAGAGACAGGGAGACACAGGATCCGAAACAGTCTGGGCTCTGAGCTGTCAAGCACAGAGCCCGAAGGAGGGCTCAAACTCACGAACTGCGAGACCATGACCTAAGCTGAAGTCAGATGCTTAACTGACTGAACTGCCCAGGCGCCCCAAAGCTGGTTAAGCTTTCTAACTGATAAGTCTACTGTATTTAAAAGCCATAAAGATAATAAGAAAAAAAACATCATCATTTCAGATGATAGTAACATTTTTCTTGTCCAGCACTGCTGGGTAAGATTCACATAAACATCCAGTTTTTTTTAAAAGTTTTCCTTTAAAAAAAATTTTTTTAATGTTTATTTTTGAGAGAGAGGCAGAGCGTGAGTGCAGGAGGAGCAGAGGGAGAGGGAGACACAGAATCCGAAGCAGGCCCCAGGCTCCGAGCTGTCAGCACAGAGCCCGATGCAGGGCTCGAACCCACGAACCACGAAATCATGAGCTGAGCCGAAGTCGGATGCTTAATCGACTGAGCCACCGAGGCGCCCCTAAAAAAGTTTTCCTTTTAAAGCGTCAAAATTTTAAAAAGGAACAAATAACGTTTATGAAAATCTATCGAAGGTGCCTTACCCATTTCCCAGCCTTCTTAAATACGGACAAGGTAGGGTGGAAATGTCATCTGAGTATCTACATGTGCTAAGAGCTTTACACATGGGGACAATATTGAACTGGTAAAGAGTGAACGATACATGTGAAGTATATCTCAAAGTAGCTGGTACTCAGCAAAAGGATTCGAAAAGTGCCAGGTACGCACTCGTCACGATGAGCACTGGGTGACGCATGGACGAAACTGTGAGAATCACTATACTGTATACTGTATGTTAACTACAGTGGAATTTAAATTTTTTAAAGTGCCATGTTAAACATCATATTCAATCCCCACAAAACCCTGCTGAATTTTACAGATGAAGGAGCCAAGGCTCTCCCAGCTGGTTAGTACTGGAGCAGGAATTTAAACCCACATCCTCTGGACTCCAAAAAGAATCACTTCTCTCTCTGAGGACGCTCAAAGTGTTGCCCCAGGACCAGTAAGCACCACCCAGAAACTGACAAAAATGCAAGTGTTCAGCCCTGCCCCAACCTGGCACATCAGAAGCTCTGGGGCCGCGGCCCCATCTGTGTGTTCATGAAGCCACGGGTGATTCCCATGCACACGCAAGTGTTAGAACCAGGAGGCCCCTGCACTACACTCACCCAGAGCAATTATCACAGGTCTCCTGTCTGCCCCTAAATGGTTCCCCTTCTTCCCAACTAATTCCACTTTTCAGTGTCTCATTCTTTCTTCCACAATCCATCAACACCCTTATTTTACAAGCCCTGGGCAACAGCGCACTTCCCACACCAGGCAGGAGAACAGCAGACACACAGCAGCAATGTAATGACACCGGGAGCCCAGGCTCCTGAAGCGAGAAAGGCCTGGGAGAAACTCCGGCTCGATCACTGGCTAGCCGCATGACCTCAGCAAGTGAATGAAGTTCTCCAGCCCTGCTGCCTCCTCTCTAAAACACAGAAAACGATACTAATGGGGCTGTCAGGGTGAGGAAAGGAGAAAACAGATGCAGGAGATAGAGCACAGTGACTAAGTACTAAAAGGTGTTCAATAAACGGAGGCTTAACGATTACCACTTTAACACGACGTGCATTTCTGCCACCCTCTGCTGCATACAGAACCACCACACCCCCAAGTCGACAGGAAGCCTGGGGCCAGCAGCCCAGTGCACCACTTCTTAAAACCCCTATTTTTGCCTCACAGTCAAAACAGTCAAGAAGACCTACTTCTAATTCTGAGACTTAGTCAGACATGAACAACATACAACCATGCCCGCAGATGTGCCAACATTAAAATAACCAATTTCACGGAAATCTGGAAAATGGAAGATTTGTGGAGGAAAGATATTCACCAAGAGAAATACCCATAGTAGTAGCTTCTTAATAGCATGCCGCCTGGAACCCCAGAACTACACAAGACAGGATGAACTAGGCAGTGTTGGCAAAACCTAATCAACTTGACTCAAGAGTAGAATGTTCCAGAATGCAGGAGGTGACCAAGAAGGAATTCACAGTCACGTGGGTAGGTCAAGATCACCCCTGGCCTCTAACTAGGTCAAGAAGATGACAGGAATGGTAGAAAATAAGCCCACAATCAGATTGCTGGCTCTCATGGACCAAAAAAGGAATGTACCAATGCCTTAGGAGTAAGATAAAACTCACATTTCCTTCTGTGGACATAACAAAGAGAGACAGCTGAGAATTCCACCACGGCTGCCAGATGCTCGGTGTATCAACCCGGGGTCAGCAGATAATCCGAACACAGAGCTCTGTGAGGGGCTCCAAGGATGCACGACGCCAACCGCTCTTTCCAAGTTTAAAAAGGAGTAAACAAGCAAACAAACAAACAAACCCCTCCCCCACCAGAGTACAGATGGCATTCTCTGTACTCAAGGATAAAGACCCTGAGTTACAATCTCCACATCAAAGAAATCAGAATCTGTGGAGGAGAAAGGTGTAGTCCTGAGAAAAAGGAATAAAGAGGCGTATCATCGGTCCGTTAATCAATCAAAAAATTAGCATCCCTTCCAGGAGAATGGAGTTTCTACATCCCTGTTGATACAAATACATTCCTACTGTTCTATTTGGTTGGAGCTATTTATGGATTTCTGAGCTACAGATGCAGGGGGCTGGCTTTGTAAATCTACCTAACAGTCTCGTCTCAGATGGCAGAGCAAATTCCAAAGACAGCAATGAAAATCTTTAGTCTTATAATGAATAGACTAGACCTTTAAAATATCAATCTTGCTGCCTCAGTTCCCCATCTGTAAAATAATTCTCCTAATTCACAGGTCTGTCAGGCCAACAGAATGAGATCAGGAGAGAAAGAGGCAAACAAGAGAGTTCCAATAATAGCCCATACACAGCATGCAAGTATCAAACCATGTGGGCCGAAATTCAATTTTTCACCAACTGTCAGTACCAAGTTCCCATCTCCGGGGTCAAAGTCAAAGTAAAATGCTGCCTCTGTCACTGGTCCCAGGTCACAAAGCCACCTGTGTGGTTTTACCTTCTGGCTAATGATCTGCAGTGGCCTTCCTACTGAGGTCGTGAATCTGACCCCCAGAAATCTCATCTTTGGCTAGTGAGACATTTATAACCATCCACGCAGAGGGCAAAGTTCTCTCCCAAACAGCTTCAATTCTATGTAACCAAAGACTCGGAGAACTTGTAACGTGCAAGGTACCATGACAGAAGCTAAAGTTAAAACGAGAGCATAAAAACAATTTAAGTGCAGTCTCTGCCCGCAAGGTGCACACAGCGAAGGAGAAAGGGCCGTGTAAACAAAAGCACGTCCGCTTCAAGTGTTTGAGGGGTCTTTTAGAACGTGTGGACAGAGGAGCAGGGGGCACAAGCAGGAGTGGCAGATACTCAGGAGGGTGAGAGTTCAGGAAGGGCTCCATAGAGACAAGCCAAAGGGAACGAATCCTGAAAGACAAACCCTTTCCCTCGTGTGCGTCAGGAGTGACCGGGAGGGTCTGCTGTGCTGCAAAGAGGAGAGATGCAAAACTTGTTTCCGCATGGCTGGAGGCCAGCACACGGAATGGAAGGGGTTTACCTGAAGCATCACCGACTCGGCCTGGGCTCCACAGCTGGGGGGTTTTCAACTCCCAAAGGCTGACTTCAAAACAGTTTTTATTTATGCTGCCCAAAATTCAGGTGCGGAAGCCTGTCCACACCTCATTCCCAAACCCAGGCACTCTGACCAGTTCCATTTGCATCCTGACCTGCTCTGCTAACTACCTACAAGAGATCTGGCCTTGATTACTCACAGCCACACAAGAAGAACTCCTGGGAAACCCAAATGATGTAAAAATATTGTGACACACAATGTGCAGCATTAACTCCCTTAACTGAAAATCACTACTACCTCTGCTAAAAGGTAACCAGCCCTGTGTTCAATATTACACACCTTGGTATTTTTTTGAGTTAACAATCTAGCAATAATTTACTCAGGAATCTACCATAGATCCACCCTCTGAAATAATAGCCTACTTAATGCGTGTAATTTCCCATGTGCCTTCAGAGTCAATCGTGGATGATGGGTTAACAGTCAGCCATGCGGAAAGCCCTCAACCTACCCAAACTGCCCCAATTCATAAGAAAGGGGCTTTTTAAACTATCCTGTTGGTTCACTTGGCTCATGCTTAAACGCTGGGATGCATCGGAATAATCTGAAGGGCTTATTAAAAAAATGGCTTGTTGGGCCCCATCATCACACATCCAGATGTAGCGGGTCTGGGGTAGGGCCTGAAAACCTGCATTTCCAACAAAAATCCCTAGCGATGCTTATGTTCCTGGCT